>NW_024583410.1:0-5119 GCF_018398535.1 Haplochromis burtoni
GGGGGGTTCTGTCTTGATTGATTGATTGATTGATTGATTGATTGATTGATTGACCTCACTACAAAATATTCCAAAGGTAACTGTTAAAAAGGTGAAAAAGATTGGGAATGATAGCAACTCAGTTTGGTGGAGGGGGATTTTGCTGTGGCGTTGTTTTTCAGAAGCCAGGCACGGCCCCATAGTTCCACTGGAAGAAACTCTCAGTGCTGCAAAATACCCACCAAAAGACATTTGGCAGAGTGGAGACTGCAAGCCAGGCTTTCTCAACCATTTAAAAAAATGAGTTTATTGAACCATCAGAAAAAATGTCTTTTAAAAAATTAATTACATTTTAATTTCCATGCATGACTTTTAATTTTGGCATATTTGTTACATGTGGCATTTTGCTTAAAAATGTGCAATTTATTGAGGTTTTTCAGGGGGGGAAAGGATCACATTAATGATGTTGAAGTCTCAAAAACTCACAAAAAAACCTGTATGTAACAAATATGACACACTAGGCGTTAAGGTGCTAAACCTTGTGGAAAGCCTTCTCGGAAGAGTTGAAGCTGTTATAGCTGCAAAGGGTGGACTGACATTATACTCAACCCCATGGATTAAGAATAGGATCCCACTCAAGTTAATTTGCATATGAAAGGCAAACGATGGAATAAGTTTGGCAATATAGTGTACGATTACAAATTCAAACATCAATCTTCAGTCTAGCATGATCTGCTGCCATACACACTTACACATAAATTATGTTCAAACTAGAGATGGACCGATCCGATATTACGTATCGGTATCGGTCCGATACTGACCTAAATGACTGGATCGGATATCGGAGAAAAATAAAAAATGTAATCCGATCCATTAAATATCACGAAAGCACCTCACAAAACTTGCAACACGCCGTAACTCACCTCAGAACGTTAGCAGTTGGAGCAGTGTGCATCACGTGATAGAGCGGCTGTGGCATGCGGGACCTGTCGGTGGTCTGGATAGCATGTGGAGCTTCGCTAGCAACCTGGCATTTCATCTCCGCTAGCATTTCATCTCCGACAAAGTTATCCCCGAGAGAAGTAAAGCAAGTGTGTAAGTCCATCTCTGAATGTTTGTAAAGCATTCCCACGCTAAGCTTAATGAGCGACTGCCTCTCGCTCTCCGGCTGGTACTTCAATCGTGAAACTGCTTAAATGATCAGCTGATCGGCTTTTCTGTCGCGAGTCCGTCTTTGTTTTTGGCCCACTTCGCACCAGAAAGAGCAAACCAGCGGCTGAACAACAGCAGCACGTTTAAGCTTGATCAGCTGTTGTTAGAATTTATTTAATATTACTTTCTACACCAGGATAGCTGACGGCTGGTAACTGTGCAGGGGCGGATCTAGCAAAGTTTAGCCAGGGGGGCCGATTGTGCCCCCTTTTCACTGTTCATGCCCTAAGACATACTTTTCTTTCTTATTCTCATTTAAAATGTTGAGCTTTTAATAAATAATTATCTGACACCCAAAGTTTTAATTTGATGCAAAATGAATAGAAGTCAATTACTGTATATAGTGACTATTAAGTCTAATATATATACCCTAGTAAGCTATAGTACTTTTTACTTTGGGAAGGTACCATCTGTGCAGTCTGCAATTTTGTTGAAGAAAGATGTTGAATCTATTTAAAATTTCTTGAAAAATCATTGATTTCTGTGCATTTTTTTTCACACTGCATCAAATTAAGGTTGATTACATCGATTAAGCATCATGAGGTGGCGCGTGAGGGGTGGTTCCCTATTTTTTATTTATTTATTTTTGTTGTTGCTGGGAGTTGGAACCCTATTAGTTAGGTTGCTTAATATTTACGCTAAGTACTCTTTAAAATACCAGAATAGGGAGGATGGTGTAGGTCTAAGTTTATTAGATTGATCAGTATTGCTGAACTATGAAATTTTTTTTTTTGCATACAGGTATAACAGAATAGCTTTAGTGTAGTTGTTGTTTTAAACTTGAGTATGAACTTGCAGACTTGCAAAATGCAGCAAGATATTTTAAAAAAAACAGTTTTGTTGATTAAAAAACACTATATCGGATTCATATCGGTATCGGCAGATATCCAAATTTATGATATCGGTATCGGTATCGGACATAAAAAAGTGGTATCGTGCCATCTCTAGTTCAAACATGGTGTTAGTTATGCAGACTGTGGTTATCACATAAGTCCAACAAAAGAGTTTAACCCCTCTCCAGTAGACCTCCAGTTGAGCTCGACATCTCTGTGCTCTTCTTGCGCTTTACTTAGGACCAGTTTGTCTTGGGAGACCCTACCAGGGGCTCCAGACAACATAGCCCCTATAGACACACAAACCTCTCCATCATGATAAGGTGGTGATTCATGGATGGGTGCGAAATACTAATTTGATCATGAAGTCACATTTTGTGGTATATGGTAGTTATTTGTACAGCCAGAGCTTTTGTGCAGGCAAGACCCAGAGTTGTACTGACACGTGATAACCCAACTGATTCAATTCAAATCTGTCATGAGAAGCTGTGTGTGGGAGGGAGGATAGGACCCAAAATGCAGGACCCAGAAGTGGGACTAAACTTGTCATCAGCTTTATTGCCAGAATTGCAGAATGCTATTACTATTTATTTAAATTCTTTCTTTCAGATTGGTGCAGCGGCTGCAGTGATGCAGACGTTGTACCGGTCCATCATGGTGAAGAGAGCTGAGTGTAAAAGCGAAGCTCTCAATTTACTGGTCGATCTACTTCCCTACCCTCACCTATGGTAATGAGCTGTGGGTAATGACCGAAAATACAAGCAGCAGAAATGGGCTTCCTCTGAAGGGTGGCTGGCCTCTCCCTTAGAGATAGAGTGGAAAATTCAGCCATCTGGGAGGGGCTCAGAGTAGAGCGGCTGCTCCTCCACATCAAAAGGAGCCAGTTGAGGTGGTTTGGGCATCTGATAAGCCTCCTGGGCGCCTCCTATGTGAGGTGCTCCAGGCATGTCCCACCGGGAGGAGGCCCTGGGGCAGACCCAGGACACGCTGGAGAGATTATATCTTTCGGGTGGCCTGGGAATGCATTGGTGTTCCCGGATAAGCAGAAGAAGATGGATGGATGGATACTTTCTCTCCAAATTATTTTTCTGAGTTAACTTCAGCTTCCTCCAAACCATCAACAGATCTCTTAGACTGTATTGTTACAAGACTGCTCAAAGAAGTCCTACCATTAATTTATTCATCAATCTTAAATATGAAAAATTTCTTTCAGTTAATGAACTTTATGTTGGCAGTAATTATAATCACTTTAAAAGCCATCACTTGACCCAACTGTCTTGGCTAATTATAGGCCAATCTCCAACCCTCCTTTTAGCTGTAAACACCTAACTGATCATCCACAGAGGAATTTATTTATTTCAAGAGTTTCAGTCCAGCTTCAGATTTTCTTATGGACTATAACAGCAGACCCATATCTATGCATGTCCTACTAGACCTCAGGGCAGGTCTAGTAGTTATCGTCAACATAACTTGTTGTTAATAGTACCTTCATTGTTGCTCTCTCCCTCAGACTCTAGATGGGTTTGTTTTTGTTGTTGCATCAGATGGAAAAATCATGTACATTTCAGAAACGGCATCAGTGCACCTTGGTCTGTCACAGGTAAGACAATCCACCTCAGCACTCTCTCATGTGGACTAGTATACCCAGGAATAAGTTTAGATTTTCTGAACCAAACAATCTGGAGAAAAATGTATAAGTAACATAGAAGCATGTGTCATGTAACAACTGAGTTTTCAACACACTTCAGACATGGCATAAATAGAACACTCTTTTGTTTCTATATGAATTTAATGCATTTGTGCAACTAATCACTAAATGTTCCAAATGTGTGTGCCGCAGGTGGAGCTAACAGGAAACAGTATATTTGAGTACATCCACCCATCAGACCATGATGAGATGACAGCAGTGCTGAGTCTCCGCCAGGCCCCACAGCATCATTTCTTGCCAGGTACTTAAAGACCTTATTTCTCCATTGTGTGCCACACAGTAGTAGTTGATATTTTATTCTTGAAGTGAATTAACTGTTTGTTCTTCGATGCTGTCCATGCCTGGCTGCTCCTCTTGTCTCTCCTCCGGTTGCAGTGTGCTACTCAAGTATGGGATGCATGATTAGAACCGTCTGTGTTGGCCAGCCTCCCTTGGCACCATCTGTAACACCCCTCCTACTACAATGATGTTATGATGTGATATACATACAAAAGATATTTTAAAAATTTATAATATATGCCCAGGTTTACAGAGGTCATTGATTGATTGATTGATTGATTGATTGATTGATTGATTGACTGATTGATTGAATCTTTATTTTGAACATGTTGAAAAAGTACAACAACATAGAATTAAGAAAATGTGCCCCATGTTCGGATTGTGTGTACAAGCCAACTCTGCCTCCTGTGAAAGGAAATCAGCTACAACTACCTGAGTCCCCAGCCTATGGACCACCTTGAATTTAAAAGGCTGAAGTTTCAAAATCCACTGGGTGATCTGGGTGTTGGCATCTCTCATGCAACAGAGCCACTGCAGTGGGGTACAATCCAGCAGAGGGTGAATGGGCATCTCAGGAGGTAATAACAAAGAGAGTGTGCCGCCCACCAGATTGCCAAGCCCTCTTTTTCAACAGTACTATACCAGGTTTCTAGTTCTGACAGTTTCCAGCTGATGTACACAACTGGGCAGTTGACCGCCCCTTATCTGCTGACGACAGGCCTCTGCTTTAGGTGTTAGTCTGCAGGATAAAAGAGAGGGAAAGGTTTGGTGTGTGGAGCAGTGGTTCCCCACAGAGAGCCTTCTTCACCTTCAAGAAAGGCAGATGAAGTCAGTCAAGGGCCTTGTTGGCATCGCAAAGTTCAGAACAAACCACCAGGAATTGCCAGCCAGCCAGCCCTAATAGGGCTGAAATAGTGGAATAGGTGAATTTAGTACCTCCAGCCCCAACTCATCTCAATTATTTAGCACACTCGCCACATTGGGGTGATATATTTGTGTGGCAGCTCCTCTGTCTTACTGCACCAACTTGTGGTAAACATCCACTTGCCATGTGACCAAATCTTAGAATTATGGTATCTAACCAGATTCTTACTCTGGATGGCATTAC
>NW_024583410.1:24993-30144 GCF_018398535.1 Haplochromis burtoni
TGACATAATGGGAAACTCACAGAGAAACTCGCGGATTCTTCAACTGACCGCTGCAGCACATCTGCACCAGGGTAAACCTCCGCCTACCCCACTCCTGCTTTACAGGTGAAAATAGAGCAAAAGGACTGCTGACTAAGTAATTAATTACTTTTGAAAATAAGTAATCAGTAAAGTAACGGGATTACTTTTTGGGGGAAGTAATCAGTAATTAGTTACTGATTACTTTTTTCAAGTAACTTGACCAACACTGGTCCACATGCATGTAAATGCTAAACAAACAGTTTATTATAAGCTTACTCATTAATTCAAAAAGCTGCTGTTTTCTATGTAAGGAGTGCATGAATGTCAAACATTCTGACACTCATTTACACTGCAATGGATGCATCAAGGGCAACTCGGGTTCCAGTATAGTTCCCAAGGGTATGCAACCGGGAGGAGTCGTGGAGGAGGCATGTGTTAGGTTAAAAGCTGTGTGTGTGTGTGTGTGTGTGTGTGTGTGTGTGTGTGTGTGTGTGTGAATAAGGCTTGTAGTAAGACAGCACTTTGTGTATTTAGATGAGGTGCTATATAAAAGTGCTATTTCAGTACCAGTGCATGTATCATTTTATTAAACCCCTTAAATTAAAGCTTTAATTCTATACTTCAATATTATTCTGATAATTTGAATAATTACATTTTATAAAAATATTATAAAATTTATATTGTAGTAATATAGAAATAAAATTGAAATATTTACATATTAAAATATTGAAAATATTAAATATTTATTACCATTATTACTACTACTATTGGAGCGGCATAGGAGGGTTGTTTTTTAATTGTTAAATGAACACATTTCATTTTTGAGATACTGTATGTCTGAGAAGTTAACTTAAAAGGGACACAATCAGTGCATCTGTGGCACACATATTTCTTGAGCATCCTCTCTAGAGCCCAGATCAGATCCGACAAAAAGGAGCATGCAATCCACATGAAATGCACGCAAATACGAAAGCTGCATTTCACAGTGGAATCTGGGTGACTGTGATTTGAACATTATGGTTTGTTAAATGATAGTTTAACTGTCAAAATTTAATCCTATAAAAGTTGCTTCATAAAGTGCTACTTGGTTAAACAATGAAGTTTGATTTGGAAAAGTCCCAGCTCCTTTTGAATGCATTGACGTTTGTTTCCTACCGTTGTTTCCCAGGTCATCCATTGCAGTGGATACCTGAAAGTGCGTCAGTACATGGTGGACATGGTGCTCTATGAATCATGCTATCAGACTATGGGCCTGGTAGCAGTTGGACACTCCCTGCCTCCCAGTGGTATCACTGAGATCAAACTCCATAGTAACATGTTCATGTTCAGAGCCAGCCTGGACTTCAAGCTCATATTTTTGGACATGAGGTAGGAGACATGTTGAGAAGGTGGGTAGATAAAGGAAAACCATGACATTATGATATTCTGTCACCTGTTAAAACTCATCGTCACAATAAATGAGCAACGTAAAGATAAATCTAGTAATAAGGATTAACGCAGGTATAATACATTAAGCAATTTAAACGATATTCACTTTAAAAAAATATTGGTATATAAGCTTAACAAAAAGCTATTTTAAAACATTTTAGGGCTGTTAAATGAACATTATGATTCACTTCCAAATATGAATGTTCAAATCAGCCCTGACCTGTTATTCTTTCCTGGGGAGTCAGGGTGGCAGAGCTGACAGGCTACGAGCCTCAGGACCTGATAGATAAGACTCTTTACCACCACGTTCATGCCTGTGACATTTTCCATCTACGATACGCTCATCATTTATGTAAGTTTAAATATTTTCAGTGGTATTTATGGGGGAGGATGGAGTGACTTATGTGTGAACATTTGTGAGGAGTTTAAAACATTGTCTTTGATTTGTATTTTGCATTTATAGCTTGATTAATGTTGTGTGTATTTGCCTTGAGGATGAAAAGTAGTTCAATCTGGTACAATGTTGTTGTGCATGGTTACTGACAAATAAATAATAATTTTAGATGCTAACTAAATTAAAAGAACTAACCTAAAGATAATTACATAGGGGGATTTGACCAGTTTATCTCTGTGTTTACTACAGTGCTGGTGAAGGGTCAGGTCACCACCAAGTATTACCGCTTGCTATCAAAGCATGGAGGTTGGGTATGGGTGCAGAGTTACGCCACCATTGTCCACAACAGCCGTTCATCCAGACCTCACTGTATTGTCAGTGTGAACTACGTCCTCACGTGAGTCAGCAGCCTCCTTCTAAAATGTAAAACCTGCATGAAACAATGCAGACTATATACCTGTTTTATTGTACACAGTGACATTGAAAGCAAGGAACTACAGTTATCTGAAGATCAGAGTCAAGTCACTAAGTGTGGTGTAAGTCTCACTTCCTCTCAGGACCACAGCAGACAATTCAGAACCAAAGCAGTCAAGATGAAGACCAAACTAAGAGAAGCTCCCTATCTTGAGGTAGGATTTCCACGTGACCTAGAAATTATTAAGATTCCAGAGAAATATAGAAATAAATTAAATATTTCCCACCTTTCTTATAGTAAAAAATAATATATCAGTTTCATTACAGAAATATTAATATTGCAAACTACAAAACTAGGGAAACTGTGTTTGTGTGAGCCACCATACCAACTTTACTTTTAAATCACTTTAAAACAACCAGAAAGGACCAAAGTGGTCTACAGCAGAATAAATATAAGACACAGTAAAAAACAAACAAACAATAACAACACATATCTGCTCATACAAGCGTAAAAATAGAACATCCATTCATCTTCTTTCACTTATCGGGTGGCAGGGGCAGCAGCTTAAACAGAGAAGCTCAGACCTCCGTCTCCCTGGCCACCTCCTGCAGCTTGCCCGGGATAAAACCAAGGTATTCCCAGGCCAGCCAAGAGATATAATCGCTCCAGCATGTCCTGGGACATGCTGCCCGGCCTCCTCTCAGTGGGACTCACCCAAGAGGGGGCCAGGAGATATCCTTGTCAGATGCCCGAACCACCTTAACTGGCTCCTTTCAATGTGGAGGAGCAGCAGCTCTATTCTGAGCCCCTGCCAGATGGCCGAACTCCTCAGGGCCACCCACCCATTGGAGAAGGCCTTTCCGCCGCTTCTATCCACGAACTCGTTCTTTCGGTCACTTCCTACAGCTTGTGACCATAGGTGAGGGTCGAGATGTAAATCGACCGGTAAATTGAGAGCTTCGCTTTTACACTCAGCTCTCTTCACCACAATGGACCGGTACAGCATCTGCCTAATAAGAGAAGACCAGGCCTCCCTCTCCCCGGCCACCTCCTCCAGCATGTCTGGGGGAACACCAAGGCATTCCCAGGCCAGCCGAGAGATATAATCTCTCCAAAGTGGCCTGGGTCTGCCCCGGGGCCTCCTCCTGGTGGGACATGCCCAGAACAACTCAGCCAGGAGGTGCCCAGGAGGCATCCTTGTCAGATGCCTGAACCACCTCAACTGGCTCCTTGCGATGTGGAGGGGCAGCGGCTTTACTCTGAGCCCCTCCCGGATGGCCGAACTCCTCACCCTATCCTATCTGTAAGGGAGAGGCCAGCCACCCTTCAGAGGAAGCCCATTTCTGCTGCTTGTATCCGTGATCTCGTTCTTTCAGTCACTACCCACAGCTCGTGGCCACAGATGAGGGAAGGGTTGTAGGTCAACTGGTAAATTGAGAGCTTCATTTTTACACTCAGCTCTCTCTTCACCACGATGGACCGATATAGCCACATCAGTGCAGTTGCAGCTCCAATCCATCTGTCAATCTCCTGCTCCCCGCTCCCATCCATCCATCCATCCATCCATCCATCCATCCATCCATCCATCCATCCATCTTCTTCCACTTATCCAGGGCTGAAATGTGGGAGCAGCAGCCTAAGAAGAGAAGACCCTGACATACTTAAACTTCTCCAATTGGGGCAGGAACTCCTCCCTGACCCATCCTTTTCTGACTGAAGACGTTAGCCTCAGATTTGGAGGTGCTGATTCTCATTCCCACGGCTTCACAGTCAGCTTCCACCTGTTCCAGTGTGAGTTGGAGGCCATCACCTGATGAAGCAACAGAACCACATCATCTGCGAAAAGCAGAGATGAGATTCTGAGACCACCCAAATGAAAACCTTCCGCCACTTGGCTACGTCTAGAAATTCTGTCCATAAAAAGTGCGAACATAATCTGTGACAAAGGGCAGGCCTGGCTGAGTACATCGTCTAAGTTGGTCCGACTTAATGCCAGCTATGTGGACCAAGCTCTTGCAACAGTTGTTGGGCCAGACACCCCATACTCCCGCATTTCCCATAGGACACTCTGAGGGACATGGTCAAATGAGTTCTCCAAGTCCACAAAACACATGTATACTGTTTGGACAAACTCCCATGCACCCTCAGATATCCTTGAGAGGGCAAAGAGCTGGTCCAGTGTTCCATGACCAGGACAAAAACCGCATTGTTACTCCTGTGTCTGAGATTTGACTAAGAGATGGACTCTCTTTTCCAGCACCCTGGCAAAGACTTTCACAGGGAGGGTTAGGATTGTGATTCCCCTATAGTTGAAACACATCCTCGGGTCCCCCTTCTCAAAGATGGGAACCACCACCCCAGTCTGCCAATCTCCTCTGTGAATCGCTACCTTGATTTGGTGGAGGGGTTTGTGAGTACCAGGAATCCCGGCGGCTATGTTGTTGGGGGGCTTTTGCCCCCAGTACGGTCTCCCATGGCAAATTGGTCCTGGGTGAAGGACCAGATAAAGAACTATTCAAAACACTCTGAGTATAAGATCAAGGGAACAGCTCACCCTGCCAGCGATATGGTTACTGGTGCCCTGCCCTGGAGCCAGGCCCGTGGAGGGTGCCCGAGGTTAAGTGTCTAGTGGCTGGCCCTTAATCCATGAGGCTTGGCTGGGCACAGCCCGAAAAGGAACATGGGCCCATCCTCCTGTTGGCCCACCATGCACAGGAGATGCCGTAGCTACCAAGACTAGCAGTTCCAACATGGAATGTCCCCTCTTGCAGGGAGGGAGCCAGAGTCAGTGTGTGAAGTTGAGAGGTAGCAACTACACTCGACAAAAATATAAACGCAACGCCTTTGTTACTGCTCCCATTCCCCATGGGATGGACGTAGAGACCTAAAATTC
>NW_024583410.1:30286-30509 GCF_018398535.1 Haplochromis burtoni
GCCCACAACAAAAGGCCACCCTGGAATGTGCAGTTTTTTGCGCTATTGGGGGTCTGGGGACCCAGACCCGGTCAGTATCTGGTGTGACCACCATTTGCCTCATGCAGTGCAACACATCGTCGCATGGAGTCTATTGTGGCCTGTGGAATGTTGGTCCACTCCACTTCAATGGCTGTGCGAGGTTGTTGGATATTCGTGGGAACTGGTACACGCTGTCGTATAC
>NW_024583410.1:32357-48418 GCF_018398535.1 Haplochromis burtoni
CTCTCTCGCTCTCTCTCTCTCACTATAGGTAGCCGAGTATTTTCTAATTTTTGTGTTCCAGGTGCTGTATGTTTGGAGGATTTTTTTGTTATATTTTTATTGTATTTATTTATTTCTTTTTAAATATAGCCTCTATATTATTTTTTGTCTTGCCTGTCTTGCCTTAATACATCATCATACTATACTACATATAATGTAATAACTGAAATAACACAAATAGAAATTAATTAATAAACAAATAAAGATTCAGATGAACAAGAGTATCCATAGCTTTTGCTCAGTACTTTGTTGAAACACCTGTGGCAGCAATGACACACTCATATCTTTTTGAGATATAACAAGTCTGGCAAACCTATTTTGGGGGAGTTTCTTCCATTCTTCTTTGCAGGACCTGTCAAGCTCCATTAGGTTGGATGCAGAGCATTGGTGCCATTTTCAGATCTCTCCAGAGATGTTCACTCAGGTTCAAGTCTGTGCAGTGGCAGGGCCACTTCAGGACATTCACATAGTTGTCCCAAAGACACTTCTTTGTTATCTTGGCTGTGTGCTTAAAGTTATTGCTGTGTTGGAAGCTCTGGGGCAGGTTATTAAATTCCCTTAAATCCATTTTTATGTATATAGAACCAAATCACAACAACAGTAACCTCAAGGCACTTTATACTGGAAGGTTAAGATTCTACAATAATACAGAGAAAACCACAACAATGAGATGACCTTTATAACCCAGGACCTGGCGACAGTGGGAAGGAAAAACTCTTAAAAGGAAGAAACCACAAGTAGAACAAGGTTTAAAGAGGGGTGGCTATCTGAAACGACCAGTTAGGGATGATGGGAGGAAGATGGGATAAAAGGCACAGTGTGGAAGCGAGCCAGAGATTAATAATAAATAATGATTAAATGCAGAGTGGTGTATAAATACATAGTCAGTACTTTACAATATAGAGCACCTTGAGGCGGCTGCTGTTGTGATTTGGGAATATATAAAAGAAACTGAACTGAACAGAATTGAATTGCTCTAATCTATGTAAAAAAAATATCGTGCTAAACTGAGGTCTAGCAGGACAAGCACAGAGATGAGTCCACTGTCAGAGGCCATAAGAAGATCATTTGTAACCTTCACTAAAGCTGTTTCTGTGCTGTGATGAGCTCTGAAACCCGAATGAAACTTCTCAAATAAGCCATAATTTCTGCCACCTCAAAGGTCTGTTGTTTGTAGCCCATTATTAGAGATGGATTGATCAAAAGTTTAAGACCACTTGAAAAATGGCAAAAACTCATATTTTGCAATGCTGGATCTTAACAACTCGCTAAGATCCATGTTAAATATACGAGTTTTTGCCATTTATCCACTGGTCCTAAACTTTTGATCGGGACTGTACTTAAGATTGAAGCATCAAGGATGTTTGCAAATAACAATTGGACTGGTTCTTATATTGTACTTTTCCACTACGAGCACAACTTGCCTTAATCACCCATTTACCCAATTACTTTTTTTCTATGCACGGTGGCACGGTGGTTAGCACTGTTGCCGCACAGCAAGAAGGTCCTGAGTTCAATTCCACCATCAGGCCGGGGTCTTTCTGTGTGGAGTTTGCATGTTCTCCCCTTGTTTGCGTGTGTTCTCTCCGGGTACTCCGGCTTCCTCCCACCGTCCAAAGACATGCAGCTTGTGGGGATAGGTTAATTGATTAATCCAAATTGTCACTAGGTGTGAATGTGCGAGTGAATGTGAGTGTGAATGGTTGTTCGTCCCTGTGTGTTAGCCCTGCGACAGACTGGCGACCTGTCCAGGGTGTACCCTGCCTCTCGCCCTATGACAGCTGGGATAGGCTCCAGCGCCCCCCGTGACCCTGAAAAGGATAAGAGGAAGCGAATGGATGGATGGACTTTTTTTCTATGTCAGTACTCCTAACATTCACACACATTCAGACTCTAAATTGGGGTTAGTATTTTGCCCTAGTCTGGCATACAGACTGGAATTGAACCACCAACCCTCTGATTAGTAGGCGACCTGCTTTACCAGCTGTGCTACAGCAACTCTTTACTGCTGCACACTGCTGCATTCATCTTTCCCTCAACCTTGACTAATCTCGGTCTTGATCCTGGGACTGGGACCCAGCATTTGGAGTTTTAGGTATTATTTCTGCATTGCGTTTTCCTCATATTTAGAAACCCAGTTTCTGTCAGTTGCCAGTTGTTATAAATTTAAGTCTTGTCTTATGACAAGTCCTGCTTTGGGGTCCACTTCCTGGCTGCATGCCACACAGTGGTTATATTACAGTCTCCCAGTTCCTGGTGATGAAAAGAATTCCCAGAACATGATGCTGCCACCAAGTTTCACTGTACGGATTTGTGATGAGCGGAGCCTGGTTTCTCCAGACATGACACTAGAAAGTTCAGTCTTTGTCGTGTCAGACCAGAGAATGTTTTTTCTTATGGTCTGACAATCTTCTAGTGCTGTTTAGCAAACTCCAAGTTAGCTGTCATGGGCCTTTTAATGAGGAATGGCCACCTTGACCACTCTACCGTACAGGCCCTGATTGGTGGAGTGCCGCCGAAATGGTTGTCTGGAAGGTCTCCTCTTTCCACAGATCAAGCGGAGCTCTGTCAGACTGACCCTTGCATCGGTACAACCCTGTCTTGGAGTTCTACAGACAATTCCTTGGACTTCATGGCTTGGTTTGTGCTCTGACATGCACTGTCAACTGTGGGACCTTACATAGACAGGTGTGGGTGTAACCCTAGTTACTAAGGGTTTCAGTGCATTATCATTGAGGTTGACTTTTTTTTTCATTATCAAGTTTAATTAAGTAAAATTATTTTTTAAATAACTGAAGAGCTGGTGTTTATGATGTCCCAATGGTCTGTAAAGTACACAGTTTGGGAGTACTGCCTCCTTGCATTTTACCTGAAGCAGCTACGGAGACCAAGAAGAGGGGGGAGAAAAAAAGTGTGGTCCTCTGAGTGAGAAACGTTGTTGCCTCTTTAGTGGGATTTTGCTGAGGAAACAAGCTGCCAGGCAACTGTTGTTTAGTTGGAGGAGAGTTTTATTATTGCTGGGATTCTTCTGGTTGTGCTATGACGCCGCACCCTCGCCTATTTGAGGGTTCAGGAGAACCCGTTTTGTTGTTTACTTTTCTCAGGTTTTTTGGGTGTACCAGTCCAAAGATGGCGAGCCATCCCTCCAGGATTTGTTGAGATGATTGATCTGAGAAGAAACTGAAATTCTTTGGACAAGCCATGAACTTTACAAATTCTACTTAAGTCTCAGGACAGAGTTGCACTTCACTGCTCCTTTGCACATTCTACAAGAAGAGATTTTATTGCTGGACTCACACAACTTAGAGATGTGGGCTGAGTCACATCCGCTGGGGGTGTATTCTGTTTATTATTTTGTTGATGTAATTGGTTTTTTGTATTATATATGTAAGTGATTATTCATGTTGAGATTTTAAGGTTGTGAAGAAATGCAAGTTCAGTGGTCCAGTACCCATGAAAATATTCAAATCTGTATCCCAACTATTAAAATGTGTTACATGTACTTTCCAATCCAATTACATGTAATGTCCAATCAACTGAATTTACCACAAGTAGACTCTGATCAAGTTGTAGAAACATTTGATAGATGAACAGTGGAAACAAGATGTACAACAGGTACATAATGTACGTGTTATGTTTTTGTTCTTTAATTTTACTAAATTTGCAAGACTTTGAAGCAATTTCTTTAACGTTGTCATTATGGGGTATTGTGTGTAGAATCTCGAGATGAAAAATAAAATTTTAGAATAAGGATTCAGTTTTAGAATATGACAAACACTGAAGCACATGAAGTGCTGAATACTTTCTGAACTAACACAGAATGTTTTACCCACCGACAGTGAATAAGTTGAGATGTCATTTAAGCTTCTGCTGAATTTTACTCAGAAGAGCTTTGATCCTGATGATTACAGCGAACAAAGACCAATTCAAACCATTTTTGACTTACAAGGGATCTAGTAGGAAAAAGATAATCAAATATTTTATTGTCTTACAGAGCTACTTTGATAAATACTGAAATAAAGTGTTATCCTAAGATAATAACCTTCCCTGTATTTTTTATGAACATCAGAAGGCTCCTCGCCTCTTCCAGCCGGACCTCTCATACTGCTCGTCACAAAAGGGGATGTTGAAAGACAGATCCCTGTACCCAATGACCCCTTGCAGGGAGACGAGAACCAACCTGAGACCTGAAGGAGTTCAGGTGTCCTGCAGCCCCACTTACAATCTGACTCTCCATTACCCATCCCATCATCAGCATCTGAACGTTCAGAGCCAGCTGCCCAGCTCAGTTCCCTCCTCTCAGCTATCTCAACAAATCATCGGCTCCCTGCATAGTAAAGGGGCTGATGGATGGAACATCAGCAACTCCACAGCAGCCAACAAATACAAAGGTTACGTTTTTATTTAATTTGATTTATAGTCTAGGTTTCTGTAACAATAGCTCGGGAGTCTCTCAATGAACTACAGGGATATGATGGATTTATGTCTGAGGCCACTGTCTCCCACAGTTCACCACTGTGCGAGGTGTAGGAGGGGTCATGAAATCCTGCAGGTATACAAGCTTTACCTGAGATCTGAGCTGGTTACAGGATTTGTAATGTAGCAGAGTCACAAATCTCTCCTTTAGATCTATCGATTTGATTATGGCCAATGATGTGGCCTGGGTTAAAGTTGCTCTGTCTGTCAGTGATTACGCAGTGGATTCCCCCAAGACAAGAGAGCTGGAGTTTCCTGAAGTTTTTCCTGCATGTGTGGCCCCCCTGTGAACCACCCTTTTACTAACCTCTCTGATTCCCTATTAAGCACTTGGAATGGCTGTGATGTGCAATCTGTTGATGGGAATAAAGCATGTGGTGGTATAGGTGATGACCCAGGAATGGGTGCTCTTCACAGCCGTCAGAAGAGATAAACAGGTCATGTGAGTAAAACATGAGGAGGACCCTCTGAATTGGGAGTCTCTGGTGCAGAAGCAGCAGAATAATCCTTCCCTGGAACATGCCATGAGGTCAGCAGTAAGTGCAGGAGGCTAAAGATGTGCCAAAGTGTTACTATTTTCACAATGACACATTGTCCAGGAAGTGGAGGTCTCCTTCTAGGCCAGCTGATGAGGACCGGGCCACAACAGAACAAGTCGTTTTGCCAAAGTGTTGTCGCCAGGAGGTTTTGCAGTTGGTGCATGTGTCATTGTTTGGACACATGGCTGCAAAGAAAACCTTGGAGAAACTTAGCCAACACCTATATTGGCCTAGTATGTGGAAGGATATGAAATTATTTTGGTGCCGCTGCCATGTTTGTCAGGTTGTCGAAGAGCCAAGTGTATCTAATCCAGTAACACCATTACAACTTTTTCCAGTTGAGAATGAGCCTTTTGCTCACATAATGGTTGACTTTGTTGGACCTTGTTGGAGCCAGGGATCGAACCACTAAGCTTCCAATCAGTAGGTGACCTGCTCTACCTCCTGAGCTACAGCCACTCACTGGCAAACATGAGTAAACCCTCACTAGGTTTTGGATAAAGTGTACACTCACAAACCTGTCAAATCTGCATTTGAAACGTTGGCTGCCATAGCAGTATAGTATTGCAACATGGCATTTGGGTCTTCTAACTAAAATAGGAAAAAAGGAACATAAATAGCGCCATCATTGTCAGACATGGCGCACATCTGGTTGACATACACTCTGCAATGACACCAATCTGGGCCAGACCTGCTTGCTATGTGGGTCTGAGGTTGTTAATGCCAGACTATATAACGCAGAGGCCAGAGCAGCTCTTGCGGAAGAGCTGAAACACTTGACTGAGTGCCAGAGGCAGGAGGTAGTTGACTGCTATTCTGAGCTATTTCAGGATGTGCCTGGAATATCTGATAGGATTGTTGATGATGTGGATGTGGGAGAGGCAGTCCCAATCAAACAACACGCATCATCTGTCCCCTCACAAATGGAAGGTGGCGAAGGAGGAAGTGCTTTACATGCTCCAGATTGGTGTGATTGAGCCAGCAGATGGGGCGTGGAGCTGACCTGTACTGTTAGCTGCTAAGGAGGGGAGGCCAGATCATTTTTGGAAGGTGAATTTTAGGAAGGTCAGTCATGTCACGAATTCAGATGCTTTCCCCATACTTCGGCTGGAAGACTGCATTGACCAAGTACGTAAGGCTGATCTTTTGAAAGGGTACTGTTAGGTACCACTGACAGAACGTGTTTGTGAGATGTCAGCATTTGTGGCTTATGATATCTTATACCAGTTTAAAGTGCTACCGTTTGGGATAAAGAATGCTCGTGCCACCTCCCAGTGGTTGATGAATTTTGTCATTCAGATCTTTTTTTCCCAAAAAGAAAAAGCCTGCGCTGTGAGGTCAGGAAGACGGGTGAGTGAGCCCAGCAGCTAGAAGTATGTATTTTTCCATCGCTTCATGTCCAGGCTTAGAAGAGGCAGCTTGATGGCAAAGGTGCCCACAAACAGGTCTCCCAAGAACACAAAATAGCTTGCTGGCTCCATGCAGAACAATCTGTACACAGGGAAACAGCAGTTAAGTTTCTCCTGAAGAGGCAACTGGTGAAAGCAGTGGCAAAGGAGTTGGGCTTCACAAGCTGTTTGAAATATAATGGTCCAGTGAGGACTGAGGGTCTGGAGTTCTGGTTCTGAACAAATTCCAGACTACACAAACACAAGTAGGAAGTCCATATTAAAGCCAACAGAATAATTTTTTGTAGTCTGGTGTTTTTCTGAATTGTTCTGTGTTTTCCAGGTTAGCCAGCTTGTAAAGCTGATGCTATTCTGAAATGCATTCGGTCCTCTTGATCTCTGCAGTGTTACAGATAGGCTTTCAATGGCATTGCCACTTGCACCAACAACAGAAAGCTGTAGCTTTAACTTGCAAGTCCATATTCATATCCACACAATTCATGTTGTTTTCAGAATGGAAGAATGTTAAACTAAAGCTTAGTTGCAGTAGTGAATGCAAGCTCAGGGAAACATGCATTTGTCAATAACATCATAGGTGGATTCATTAAAACACTGACAGTCTGACATCTTATGAATAACACTGTAAACTCCTTAGGAGCCATTCAGCAGAGTGCTCATGTCATTTTAATTAAGGTGCAAGCCAACTTCTGAACATGTCTTCTCTTTAATAGGGCCTGTACTGGCAGCTGACCGTGGGTACCAGGATGATTGTCCCAGTGGAATGAACCCTCTTTCAAACAGCAAGCTAAAGGACGAATTCTGTGAACATTACACACTCGTCCATAGCAAAGTTTGTCCACATGCCCAGCCTCATGCCGCAAAGGGGAGTAAAGCTTTAAACCAGGACATGCAACATTATGCAAAAGGTGACAGGGCCCTGGCTTGCCCTGTGCTCAGCAGCCTGGTACTTGGTAAAGGTGAGCATGGTGGCTTGTTGCATGGCATAGGCCAGTCGCTCCCTGTGCAGATAGTGCTTGAGCAGAAGAAGATGCTCTGTATGATGGAGACCCCTTACAGTCACATTGCTGCAGAATATCATCAACCTGCTGACGACCAGCAGCAGTTTGGAGCTGCCACGGAGCCACAGTCCAGATCTGCAGACGACACAAGAATGCTGACAGGTATAGGAGCTCCATATATGTCTTTAAACTTTCATCAAGTCTTGGGCAAACCTGGTCCTATTAAGGCCTCCCCTTTTGCCTCACTGAGCAATATAACAGATGGCCATTGTTACCAAGGTAAAGAGATGGTGTCTTACAACTGTACTAGCCAGAATCCCAGCTCCAGCTCATCTCCTGAGAGCCACAGAGAGACCCCACACTGCACTGGCACATCTGTCATCATCACGAATGAGAGGTGACCCAGAAAGAGAAGCAGGCTTTATCCGTGTCTGCACACATAGCTCTGACACTGCAGCTGATTGCATCATGTTTAAACAGGTTTAGAACTTTTCTGTAAAGCATATGTAGTAATGCAGCATTTGAAAGTATTTTATTTACTTTCTACTGAATAAATGAATGAATGATTTGATCTTAACCTAAACTTAGGACTTTAAGATGGAATAATGTCTGAATCATGTGATCAGAATATTTGAAATGCAAATATTACTACTGTTACTTCAGTCATTTCATAGCAGGTGTCCATGTGTCACTTCCATGGGAACATGTCTGTGAAGCCTCAGTCATCCAGGTCATCTTAGTCTACGGAGCTCGGAAAGAAAAGCCTCTGGACTTCTTTAAGTTGCTTGAAGACATTTCACCTCTCATCCAAGAAGCTTCTTCAGTTCTAGGGTCAAATTGTGGAGAGTCACAGATTTAAGCCCTGTGGGAGTGTCCCCCCCAAGAGGGGCAATGGACCCCCTACCTAATCACACGAGCCAAGGTGTAGGAAACGGGTGTAGGTCACAGTCAGCCATGGTTCCATGGGAACAGTTTAGTCTTCAGCTCATTTCATTGTTCACCTTCATTTTCTGTAACTCTTGAACTTGTTGTCAAACTGGTAAAGTTTGATGTTTTTAGTCTGCCTGTGTTTTAGCTGTGCTGTGTTTGCTTGTGCTGCCATGAATACTGCATAGCAGGCGTGTTGTGAATTTTCATATATTTATTGCATAGCTGAAATTATTCGTTAAAACTCAAAATATGATAAGTTAGCGACCAACACAGGATGAAACACTATTAAAACTCAAATCTGTGACAAATCAGAAGACTTGATATTTGATTTCACTGTTAACAGCTGTCTTCTAACAGGGGCTTGTTTCAGGGTTAGGGTTAGGTTTACTCATATAAATCGAATCACGTTGGTTTGTTTATGATAACACTCATTCTATGGCTGAATAACGACGACCAAAAACCTAAAAACATTTGCCAAAAATTATTATTATAAGTATTTTGGTGTCCAGCATTCTAACCCTAAATATTAATGTTTGTCTGCTTGTGTTTTTTCATCCTTTGCACTATTATTTTTTTTTATAAACAATAATTTTCTGTGAAAGCAATCAAATTAAAGTCAAGCGTAATAAGCTGGGTTTGTAATATTATATTATTCAAACAAGGACTGGTATAGCTTTGGAAAGAGACTGGTTTGTTCCTGTTTCCTGATGGTGTGTTTAGTTAACCTGTTACTGACCGGAGCTAACTTTGTACTGCATACTGCTAATTTAGCCAAACACTTTCATTCCAGACTGTACCACACTATCAACCTGCTTTACACCAGCATGTCAGTAACATTTGTAATTTATCAAAATTACATTAATAAAGCTATTTTTAAAAAAAAAACATTTTTTCAAATCAGTTCTTCCTGTTTCTTTATGTGGTCATTGACAATCTGTCCATAACAAAGTTCAGCGCTCCTAAATTTAAAGACGTTTTTAAGTGAAACTAAGTTTTCCAGTGGATATTCTGTTGCCACCTCAACACAAATGTGAGTGGTCATTGCTGCCCTTCCTGTTCAAACACAGTATTCAGACTTTTTTTTACACTGTATTCTCATTAATTTGACTTGTGTTGTGTTATGCTTGCTGAAGACTGGTGCAGAGTGGAGGCACAGGACAACATGTTCAGGCTGCTGCATCATGTGCAGTTTCTCCTTTTGGTTACTTTGGTTACCGTGGCTCAGGGGGTTGGGAAGCGTATCTGTAACCGGATGGTCACCAGTTCAATCCCTGGGCTCTCTGTCCTGGTCGTTGTGTCCTTGGGCAAGACACTTCACCTACCGCCTACTGGTGTTGGTCAGAGGGGCCGATTGCCCCAGGGCAGCTGTGGCTGCAACTGTAGCTGCCTCCACCAGTGTGTGAATGTGAGAGTGACTGAATAGTGGCATTGTAAAGCGCTTTGGGTGCCTTGAAAAGCGCTATATAAATCCAATCCATTATTACTTTCACATGGACATTTTGGAGAAGCACAAATATTTTTGTACAACTCCTATTTTTCAGCTTTCTAAGAGCTTTAAAAATGATCTTGATATTTATGAAGTTATTGGTTTCTTTGCTAACAATCATTGACACACACCTCTGGGAAGGAGGAGTGCCCAGTGTCCGTATTTTACTTTTGCCAGCTAAGGATTTCATGACTATGGCAACGATGGGCTTGATTGAGTACCAGTAAACAGGGCCTAGTTTACTGGAGCTAGTGTAAAACCTTTCAGTTCTAATAGGTCCTGAACGAGCAGCTAGTGTTCGTGCAGACAGGCTGGCTGTAGGAGGTAGAGCAGGTCATCTGCTAATCAGTGGTTCGATCCCTGGCAGGTCCAGGCTGCATGCCAAATATCCTTGGGCAAGGAACTAAACCCAAAGTTGCTCTCCAATGAATGTGTGTGAAAGCACTGAAGTGCAGAATATCGTGCCTGTGTGAATGGGTGAATGAGGCATGCTGTTTAAAACGCTTTGATTGATTGATTATGCCTTCAGTTGTCACTTGCATCATTACATGTACATGTTACCGACCATACACACATTGTACAAACATCACATTGGGAAGACAGGTCAGAGAAAAACTATGAAATACACAAGAGAGGAGGAGAAAAAAAGCTCTACCCAGACTGAGCTCCTGAGAGGAGAAAAAAACCGGTTCATTTACCGATCACACGAAGCAGACTGAGTGACTTTGGTGCTTAAATGAAGCCACACACAGCTAAGTGTCATTTTTCTTTTGGTTATTTTCCTTCAGTTTAAAATCTGCCTTCTGAAGAGTCATCACAGCGCTTTAATGGTCTGAACTGTGTGTGCGTGTCCACCGACGAGGCTGTACATGTGTGTCACACACTTAATACAAAAAGGGAGAGCTTCCTTTTGATCCCAGCAACCTGCAGACTTGAGTTGTTTAATAGGATGTTGAGAGTATGGATCCAACAGAGAGCCATTTGCTTAATAATCTTCAGATGGCTTTTGGCACCAACAGCAGCTTAACGGTGTCGCTTCACCCCTTTTACTTAATATATCTGCTTCTGTCACACAAGAACCCATGGGCTAAAGGACTGAGAACAGAAATGACCTTCATAATATTGCGATGGTACAGGAGGATGAAGGAAGAAAGGGAGTGTTATAAAGTGGTCATAAATAATTAAGACTGACCTTTTATCTAGGAGATTAAAGATTAAATGATCTTTGATTCAGTTTTGGTGAATTTGTGCACATCAAGTGTAAATCTGTGTGTGCATCATCACAAACTCCTGTTTACAGTACAGCTGAATGGTGCAGTTGCTGCACTGGCATTTTTACTAAACTAATCTAAATGCAATCTCAAAGAGAACCAGTCCGTTTATGCTGTGAATGAACCGACAACACTACAGTAGTGTCACTATGATGACTTCCATAATGGCCTGTTATGTCTGAGATACAGGAAGTTTTGAGGTCCCATGAAAGCAACATGCTGCGTCCACTTTGCACATTTCCTGCCACCTCATCTGGTGAGGAGAGCTCAGCAGTGTAAGGTGCTGGAGACAAATGAAGAGTCAAGAAATAGATCTGTGTGTGATCACATCAGCCACATGAGAGGAACACTCGACTGGTACGCATATAATGCCAACAAGCCTCACCTAATAACACACACGCGCGTGCACACACACAAACACACACAAACACACACTCACACGCACACGCACACAAACACGCGCGCGTACACACGCACACAAACACACACTCACACGCACACAAACACACGCGCACACACACACATTAGAGGAAACCCAGGGTTCAGTATATTGCCTGAAGACACTTGGATATTAAGCCTCTGGAAAATCCTGTTCCGGGCGGGGTGGGGGGCTAGAGGAAGAAGACCGGACAACGATCATACGATCATCTCTGCATTCTACAGGGTGGGCCATTTATATGGATACAGCGTAATAACATGGGAATGGTTGGTGATATTAAAGTCCTGTTTGTGGCACATTAGTATATGTGAGGGGGCAAACTCCTCAAGATGGGTGGTGACCATGGTGGCCATTTAGAAGTCGGCCATCTTGGATACAACTTTTGTTTTTTCAATAGGAAGAGGGCCATGTGACACATCAAACTTATTGGTAATGTCACAAGAAAAACAATGGTGTGCTTGGTTTCAACGTAACGTTTTCATTCTTCATCATCATCATCATTCATTTATTTATTTATATAGCACTTTAAAAACACACCTGGTAGACCAAAGTGCTGTACAATACTAATATGCACATAGTAATAAAACCAGACATAGCAATAAAGTTAAAAAACAATAAAATAAAAAAATAAAAAATAAAATAAAATCAGTTACCCACAGAGTTAAAAGCCAGGGAATAAAAATAGGTTTTTAATAAAGACTTAAAAACTGGCACTGATGCAGCCTGTCTAATATGGAGAGGAAGGTTATTCCAAAGCATCGGTGCGCAACAGAGAACGCTCGGTCTCCTCTAAGTTTCAGCCGTGACTTTGGGACCGAAAGCAGCAACTGCTCAGCTGACCGAAGGGAACGAGTGGGGACGTGGGGCTTCAACAAATCAGACAAATAAACAGGTGCCAGACCATTTAGAGATTTAAAAGCCAATAAAAGGACTTTAAAACGGATCCTGAATTCAATTGGAAGCCAGTGTAAAGAGGCCAAAATCGGAGTGATGTGATCAAATTTTCTTCTACCAGTTAAAAATCGTGCCGCAGCATTTTGCACTAATTGCAAGCGTGACAAAGTGCCCTGCCCAACCCCTGTTAAAAGAGAATTACAATAATCTAAACGTGAGGTAATAAAGGCATGAATAACGCTTTCCAAGTCACGCTTGGAAAGAAAGGGCTTAACCTTTGATAAACGTCTGAGGTGATAAAATGCTGATTTTACCACCCCGTTTACATGGTCATCAAAGGTGAGTGCAGAATCAATTTTAACTCCGAGATTTGTGATCGAACTCTTTAGTTGGGAAGTCAAAGCTGCAAGATCAACATCCAGAGTATGAGAAGAACGATTTGGGCCAAATAAAATTGCTTCTGTCTTCCGATCATTAAAATTTAAAAAGTTGTTTGCCATCCATGCTTTCATTTCATAGGAGTCTATTACAGAGTTTCTCGTTTGTTCACAGCCATTGACAGTCAAGAGGTTAACACGTGAGGAGCGGATCGAAATTGTGTTGATATCTGGTGAACGCAGTAACCGGGTCATTGCAGCAGATTTCAATGCAAGACACCCTACGAGACCACCCATCTCCCATGCTACAGTCAGCAAACTGCTTGCTAAGTTTCGTGAAACTGGTTCAGTGTTGGATTTGCCAAAATGTGGACGCAAGAAAACTGTCACTAATGAAGAAACATCAGTGGCTGTCCTAGCTTCATTCAGCAAGAGCCCACAGCGTAGCACTCGCCGCATGTCACTGGAGAGTGGCATTAGTCGAACATCCCTTCGGCGGATATTAGCTACTCACAAATGGCACCCTTACAAACTCCAGCTACTGCAGCATCTCAACGAGGATGACCCAGATCCGCACAGAATTTGCAGAATGGGCAAAACAAAAATTGGAACAGGACCCTCAGTTCACGCAGAAGATTTTGTTCAGTGATGAGGCAAACTTTTATGTGAATGGTGAAGTTAACAAACAAAACCACCGCTATTGGTCTGACACTAACCCACATTGGATGGATCCCTCCAAGACTGTTGGAACAACAAAAGTGATGGTTTGGTGTGGTATATGGGGACAACGATAGTGGGTCCATTCTTCATCAATGGAAACCTCAAGGCCACTGGATATTTGAAATTGCTACATGATGATGTGTTTCCCTCTTTATGCACTGAAGCTGGCACGTTCCCTGAGTTTTTCCAGCAAGATGGTGCACCACCACATTATGGGTGCCAGGTCCGAGCATTCCTAGATGAACAGTTTCCTGGAAAGTGGATTGGTCGTCGTGGGCCAGTTGAATGGCCCCCAAGGTCTCCCGATCTGACCCCCTTAGACTTTTATCTTTGGGGTCATCTGAAGGCAATTGTCTATGGTGTGAAGATACGAGATGTGCAGCACCTGAAACTACAGATACTGGATGCCTGTGCTGGCATTTCTCCTGCGGTGTTGCTATCAGTGTGTGAAGAGTGGGAGAAGAGGGTTGCATTGACAATCCAACACAATGGGCAGCACATTGAACACATTTTATAAGTGGTCAGAAACTTGTAAATAACTCATGAAAGAATAAAGTTACGTTGAAACCAAGCACACCATTGTTTTTCTTGTGACATTACCAATAAGTTTGATGTGTCACATGGCCCTCTTCCTATTGAAAAAACAAACGTTGTATCCAAGATGGCCGACTTCTAAATGGCCACCATGGTCACCACCCATCTTGAGGAGTTTGCCCCCTCACATATACTAATGTGCCACAAACAGGACTTTAGTATCACCAACCATTCCCATGTTATTACGGCGTATCCATATAAATGGCCCACCCTGTACTTTTAAATATCCTGGGAACCACAAGTAAACCAGCAGTCTGAGAGAGAAGTGCTCTGTTTGACAGGTACGGTACTGTGAGGTCTTTAAGGTAAGACGGGGACCGACTGTTCAAGCTCTATGATGAGGAGGATTTTAAATTTGCTTCTGGATTTAATAGGGAGCCAATGAAGGAACGACAGTATGGACGAAATACGCTTTCTCGTTCTAGTCCCTGTTCCTCTTTCTACAAGATTTTGGATCAACTGAAGGCTTTTCAGGAAGTTTTTAGGATGTCCAGATAATAATGAATTACAATACTGAATACTGCTTTTTGACCTATGGTACATAGCCCAATAATAGAGATAGGGTGATCATATTTAAGATTGAAACATTAATAAATGGCAGGACTTCTTTGAGTCTTGTAGGAACGGGGTGTAAAAGACACATTGATGATTTGGAGGAAGTAATAATCAAAACTAACTCAGAAACATAAACTGGAGCGAAGGAGTCTAACTAAATATCCAACCCAGTGTCATGGAAATACAGGGGGAGGTAATATATTTAAATCCACAAAGTCGATAGTGAGCAAAAACCTTATAAAGTGCATTCCAGGGTCCTTAATAGCCAGAAACAATGAAGCTAGTCTCCTAGTATGTATTTGCATGTAAATGTGTTAATAATGTCTGTTGAAATGCTTTCCCGTGATTATGATGATCTCCCTCTGCTGTTCCCGCAGCTAGCTGCAACTCCTGCATGTGTGTATACATCACGTTTTGGAGAAGCAAAGCATGACTGGACACGGTGGACCGGCGTGTCTATTCAACGCTTTGCTTGTAATATCAATTTTACTAAAAGCAGCTGTGCATAATGTTACGGTTATGGATGTTTTTATCTAATGATTAAAAAAGTTCATGAAGTCTAGTTCAGGTTAAAGGAATGGTTGGCAGTTCAGACTTTTGGTCAGCCTGGCCACAGTGCTGAGGGGACGCCTAGGGGACATTAATTAAAACGCAAATATGTGATGTCTTGTAAACCGAGCAGATATCTGACATTTACACAACTACATTCACGCCTCAAAATATCTTAAAAGTGTATTTTGAGACCCAGAAAGAGTAATATTACAACTAAGTAGCTGCCGCCATTGTTGGAATTCAACTTTTGCGAGAACGTTGAAATCCAACTTTTTGAGATTAAAGGTGGAATTCAATTTCAAGAAAAAAGTTAAAAAGTGGAGATTGCCACTGCTGCTATACAATCTACAAAATGCTTTGGGCAGATGAGTTACTGTTTTTATTTACAAGGAAATTATTTATCTTTCTAGGAGATAAGCATAGTGTGGTGATAAGTATAAAGATGCAGAAAAGGTGTTGCAAAAAGGAGAATCTGATAAGAAAAGAAAAAAAAAACAAATTTGGAAGAGTTGGGTGGATTTCCCAAGAGTCAGTAAAGCCCACGCAGGTTTTTGGACACCACTCAGACAGCCACCAATTGAAGGAGAACGTGCAGCTAAACATGTCACTCGTTGGGGAGGAGACCACAGAAAACTATGGGCCCACATTTCTTTTGGCAAAGTTACACACTGATTTAATATTAATCCTATCTGTCCATGAAGCCAGATAACACACACCAATGAGTTAAACTGCAGGAATGTCTTAAAGACATAAAGACCTGGATGGCCGCTAACTTTCTGCTT
>NW_024583410.1:61480-79378 GCF_018398535.1 Haplochromis burtoni
TTTCTTCTTTTTTTTTTTTCTTTTTTTTTTTGTGTCCCGTTTGGATCTTTAGCCATCAGAATTGTTGTCTTAAGGCCAAGAAAGATGCCAAGCGGATTTATTTTACCAAGTGGATCATCATGGCCTTGCCATATTGGTCCATTTGATTGACCTTTATTATAATTATGAATTTATTTTATTTTCAGTTGCTACAAACGGGACAGACATGACTGGGGGATAGGACAGGGAGAAAGAATGAAAGAAAGAGAGGGAGAGAAAGAAAACCAAAGGGGAGAAGAGACGGTGAGAAGGGGGGAAGAAAGAAAAAACAAAACACCTGGGTCACCTGTATGGAGAAAAAAACAGAAGAGAAAGCAAACAACAAAGAGCAACATAATAAAAAAAACAGCACCATCACAATAAACTAGCTAGCAGTAGATATCAGTAGATACTAAATAATAAACGATATTGTGCAGCACGCAAGATAGACAGCGCACAATGTGCTTTGAGGCAGCAGCCAAGAAAGCTGTAGTCCGCGTCTGTGAACACCCGTGTGTACACCTGTGTGCATACCTGTGTGGATCAGCATGCTTGCATTCCAAAGGTTTCTCCATGTAACGATCTGCTAGGGAGTGTGGGGGAGCCACAGCCCCGTCCACCAGGGTATGAAGCAGGTATGGAGGAGATCCAGGCCCCAGATATCCAGAGGCCCCAGAGTACAAGGACCCGAGGAGGACCACCAAAAGGGGGGGAACCGTGCCACCCTCCTGGGAAGAGCTGAGTAGAGCCCCAAACGAGAGGTCACCCAGCAGCTACGGAGCAGAGGCCAGAGGGGGTTGCAGTGGCGTGCCCGCGGGCTCTGCCGGCAGCCAGCTGTGCCAGAGAGGACCGAGCTTCAGGCCCAGAGGCCAGAGGCCTGAGGGCATCCCACCCCCCGGAAGGGGCCCAGCCGGGCCACAGGCGCCAGGCCCCGCCAATCGGCCACCAGGAGTGGCCCTTTTCTGCTTCTTAATTCAGATACAAACTGAGGTTATTGTACTCGGCCCTGAAAAGCTTAGAAATATGGTATCTAACCAGATTCTTACTCTGGATGGCATTACCTTGGCCTCCAGTAACATGTGAGGAACCTTGGAGTCATTTTTGACCAGGACATGTCCTTCAACGCACATATTAAACAAATATGTAAGACTGCTTTCTTCCATTTGTGCAACATCTCTAAAATTAGAAATATCCTGTCTCAGAGTGACGCTGAAAAACTAGTTCATGCATTTATTACTTCCAGGCTGGACGACTGTAATTCATTATTATCAGGATGTCCAAAAAACTCACTGAAAAGCCTTCAGCTAATCCAAAATGCTGCAGCAAGAGTCCTGACAGGGACTAGAAAGAGAGAGCATATTTCTCCTGTTTTGGCTTCCTGTTAAATCCAGAATTGAATCAAAATCCTGCTCCTCACATACAAGGTCTTAAATAATCAGGCCCCATCTTATCTTAATGACCTTGTAGTACCATATCACCCTATTAGAGCACTTCTGCTCTCGCATCTGCAAAGGTGTAGGCTGCACTGGTCACTCCACTTCATTGATATTTATATTTTAAAAAAGTGCAACACTGTAACAACTGCCAAAAAAACAAAAACTTTTGTACTGTTCAGTTTGTACTGCTGCTCATTCCTGTGCAATATCCCATCTGTCCCCCCCACACATTCCTATTTAAGATTTTCTTATTTAATCACTAGTGTGTACATATATTCATATATACATACATATATATTTAGTCAGTTAACTAGAAATCTCTTTTTTTTCTTTTACTACATCTTATTAATATTTTGCTCTTACTATTTTTCTATTTATTTTTTATTTTTTTCTTCTACTGTACCATTCTGCTGAGTGACTGTCTTCTGCTCGTCAAATACATTTCATTGCGATGTTGACCCTGTGCTAACTTGCATATGAGAAATAAAACTGAAAACTGAACTGAAACTGCGGGGGATTCCCATGATGCACTGGGTGTTTCTTCTTCACTCACTATGTGTTAACAGACCTCTCTGCATGAATCATATCTGTTATTAACCTCTGTCTCTCTTCCACAGCATGTCTTTATCCTGTCTTCCTTCTCTCACCCCAACTCACAGCAGATGGCCCCGCCCCTCCCTGAGCCTGGTTCTGCTGGAGGTTTCTTCCTGTTAAAAGGGAGTTTTTCCTTCCCACTGTCGCCAAAGTGTTCTGCTCATAGGGGGTCATATGATTGTTGGGTTTTTCTCTGTATTATTATTGTAGGGTCTACCTTACAATATAAAGGAGACTGTTGTTGTGATTTGGTGTATAAATGAATTAATCTGAATAAATGAACTGAATATGTCCACGTGACAAATATGTATTCTGTACGTGTGGTTTGTCCATGCTGCCTTGAGACTATGAGTCCTTCCCAGCGGTTCGGCAGAGAGTTCGGCTGTCATTTACTGAGGGTTGTTATGTGCGCGGTGATATACTCAAAAATTTTACCAGATTGAAGACTTATGTCGCGCTGTTCACGGTGGGATAACTTCGCACTTTATGTCAAACGTTGGTAGAGCGATTACGCTGTATACAAAGTGAGGTTAACGAAGACCGGTTATGTGGTTTAAATGTATGTCAAATTTCGAGAATAGCTATTATAGGGGTTGCTGAGATTTTAGCTATTCTTCGGGTTAAATACGCATAACTTTTCTTCTTGTTGTAAACTCATTGTCTGACCACGCGCACAGTTGCAGGAGCAGTGGTGCTACACCAACCTGTTAGAACGCTGTGGGCTCTATTGTAGAGGATCTAGAGATATGTGATCCTAAATCAGGGCCTCAGGAGTCCGGCCTGTGCTAAAACGCCTGTCTTAGACTGAGAAAAACTCACTCTGGATCATGGATCACCTTAGTCAAGCACAGGTGTCTCGGTCGAGATGGCTATGTTCATCCCAGATCCACTGCAGAGACTTCAACACTTACTCGCAGAACATGCCCAAGGAGTGAGGCGATGGATATTAGAAAAAATTGCACTCTAATAAGGTGGCGACGCATAAGGGCACTCCCTGTGAGGGAGTTTTGACCTTGATCGCTAGAGGCAATGGTGTGCAATGTAGTATCAGCTCTCAGGCCTATCTCAGACTCATCAAGAGGTATTCGACTGCTCCCTCTATGTCTGGAATACATTTGAAAGCATGTTACCCTTGAAAGTAGTATTTAACTATCGCATCTATAACGCGAGATACGTAACGCATACTGTATTTGCCGGACTATTAGACCAGACCTTACTCGCTGGTGTGGGAAACTCATGGATATAATTTATTGGCACGCGTGTAGAAAACTTAGGTCGAATCTAGTACCACAATCTAGCAGTGTGTTTCTTGTTCCTCTCTCATGGAATCAGTCTCTGATGATCGGGCTTTTATAGATTGTAGAATAATTCGTAGGAAGAGACATAGACAATGCGTGTGGCAGCTTAGATTAGAACTGTTAACCTAACTCGTACATTTGTAGTCCCAGACACAGCACCCACGGCCCTGAAACTGTGTTATACCTCGAGCCTTTTCTACCCCTGCCAGTTCTTTATTTGAGAAATACGAGGCATCATCGGAGCATATGCTAACCCTAACCCAGACCAGGGTATTAACTTGTTTTTCAGCCACTTCACTACAGTCTGCGCTGATTCATTTTTGCATGATACTGCTTCCACCCAGCTTGTGAACTTTTCCACCATCACCAGAAAGTACCTGACCCACTCCCACATCAGCGAAGTCAATTGTGATATCTTGAAGTGGAGCCTCTGAGACTGGAAACCTTACCACTGGGCATTTGTAGGGAGCCCTTGGGTTGTGCTCATTGCATGTGTGACAGCCCGTGACCTAGTTCATCGGTCCCCAACCTTTTTTGCGCCACGGACCGGTTTATGCCCGACAATATTTTCACAGACCGGCCTTTAAGGTGTCGCGGATAAATACAACAAAATAAAACTAGTACCGGTACCAAAAAAAAGAAGATTTATTCATAGATCTAGAATGGCATCTGATTGGGGAACCTTGGCCTTGGCGCTCCTTTATACTGTCTCTGGTTGCCGTGAGAGATTGTGCTTTTCGCACTTTCTCGCGCTCTACTGACTCCTCGTGTGTCTCGCTTGTGAGATGAGGTTTTCTCAGGAAATAGATGGGATATGAGATTGCATCCGCCGCTCGGCCTTTGCAGGTGAGACCTACCGCCTTGTGTCGTCCTGATCTTGGTGTCATGGTGTGAGGGAGAAGGTATCGTGTTCAGATACCGAAGCATCATCCAAGACTGCTGGACCACTTGCATTCATTGTGGACCGGTTATGCTTCGTGCCAGCTCCGATGACGCAACTTGTCCCAAATAGGCTCTTTCGTCACTTAGAGGTCAGGCGCAGAAGTGGAAGGCAGACCGCCATTTTTTTAGTTACACTACGTCTCATGCATGTGATCGCTCGCGGGTGTTGTATGTATATTCTCTTTATGTTTACATGTCGTACTGTGTGAATAGTCCTCGCTCAGACAGGCCTACTTTGTGGTCACATCTCTCTACATTGATTGCCACAATAAACATCATACATAGTTTGTCGCATGATGGACTTCTCTACATAGTGCAGCCGTTGAATAGGTTATTATTTTGCGTACTACCTTCACGTTCTATATTTGTATCCATGGAGTGCTCTCTGTGGTACTTCCTTTAGTACTTTGACTGCACAAATGGATGTGTGTAGTGTCTCTTCACCAAACTTAGATATAATGCTACTAACTGAAGCATGTGGTCTCTCTAGAGGTAGCTCGCTATACTCGAGGATATATTGTAGCATAAATCGCATGTAAAGTCTGTCTTACACGCGTCGTCCTCCTCCTCGCATCTACGGAGAAGTAGAGATCATGGGAGGCTCTCTATCCTCCCAAACTGTGGAGTGTGAGATTTGGGAATATGTGTAATCAGGAAGATAAAGAGAACACATTTAACCTTATAAATAGCTCTCTTTGTGGGAACATACAGCAAGGCCTCTTCAAATCTACTACTGCGTAGTGGCAGTTGGGTTATTGGTTATATTTTGTAATCGATTCCCCGCACTCTGACACCATGCGTTCGTCACGTATATCCTCTTAATGTAAATCGAGTCTGTGCGGGTGTATAGTGAGGAAGTAGAACTTATCAATCAGAAAATTTGCATTGGTTGTGGATCGTATTAGAAAGACTGGTCAGCTAAAAAATGACGACCACACACTTCAAGATGAAGTTGGGTTGAATATGGGATAGTAATACCCTTGCTCCTGTGATGATTAGTGTTAAGCCCATGCATAGTCTGTAACACCCGCCAACCTCTTGGGTATGTTTGGTCGTTTGTTTTCCTTCAACGATTCGTTAAATCCGCCTTGGTAGTTTCTCTCCTCCTGTTCGAACTAATATTATTTCCATTGTGTGTTCGTTGGATTCTCGTCCTTCCTAAAAAGTACAAATTCGTAAGAGATTCCTTGAGTCCTGTGCAATAAGAGGGCCTAGTGAAAGACTGTTGTTCATATAAAACGTGGTAAAGCAAGCCTGTCGAATGGACATGGAGTGCGAGCCTCAGTGCTCTGCTAGTCGTTAGCGGCTTGTGGTGGCTTCAGCGGACTGAGATAACCCTTAATATGCAGCCTGTCGATGGCATGAGGCTGGTTTGTGCTTCGTGGATAATCTTTTTGGTGTGCAGTCCGAGGGGGCTGGTGAACTCCCGGTGCTAAGTGGTCCTTCTTGTTTCAAGGTAAGCTCAGCAATGGCCTGCTTCAGTTCATTCACCTGCCAAGTGGATTGAATTACCACCTTTACCGCTGTGTCTGCCATTTCTGTCACTTCCCTGTGAAGTGTAGCATTTGCCTTCTGATTCGAAGCCTCATCTAGATCCAGGACGCCAGTCTTTACTTGGAACAGTGGGGGTACTGGCCCCAGCATCAGCACAAGGGGGCGGCGTTGTGAGCAAAGCAGGTAGAGTCTGGCCGCGCTCCTTTTTCTTCAGAGTTAACAGCACGGTGGGCCATAGTCACTGTAGGGGCTAGCGCACGGCTAGCACATCGCTCTCTTGAACTTTTTCTTGCGAAGATTAAAGTTAATCGCCAATTCTCACAATTCTGGAGACACTTAATCTGTAACTCTTGGCGCGTTTGTGTATCATTCTTTAAATGCACCAGCTGCTCTCAGAATGTTTCTCTTTTGCCTCACTACTTCCGCTCTCTGCTTGAAATGTGCTCGAGTGGTGTGGATGTGTTGTGTGGATTGTTGTGTGCGTAGTGTTTGTTATTGTGTGTATATGTGCTCAGTGTGTGTGTGTGTGTGTGTGTGTGTGTGTGTGTGTGTATGTGTTGTTTGTTTCCTTTTCCATTCTCTTTGTGAGGCCGACCTCCAGATCCACTATGTTTAGAGTTGCTTTTTTCCAAACGCTGTAGTTTGGACTGGAAGCTTTAGAGGCGATGTTGCATTTTATGCTCCTGTGATTATAAGAGGTGCATTATTCTTTTGGTTACTCACTAGCCTTGAGATTATTGATTTTTATCTTGTTCGCACAGATTTTGGGCAAACCCTTTTAGCTGTCAGAACAGATGGCCGTCAAATTTTCTGAACTCCTAACAGAATACCTTTGCTGTTTTACAGCAAGTTACAAAGGTATGATATCAGTTCTTAATCGTCACCTAGCTTTACCAGGTGTGACACACTGGAACTGGGCGCAAAAGCCTCAAACCATCACACTCGCCCACGCTGTGCTCTGAGATTCTGTTACTTCTATTAGGACTTGTTCCAAGAATCTTTCTGGTTTATTCAGATGCACAATCAAAGTCATGCTAGACACATAAATATACCATCCTTCAAAGTGTTCTTATTGTTTTTTTTGCAGCAGGATGGTGTGGTTTGGAGAATAAAGAGGCTTTTCCACCAAGTCCTAACAAGCACCAATACATCTCTCACAGATCCCCGGTTGTCACAGCTGACACAATGCAAAGTCAGTTAAAGAATAAAATGTTACAATCCTAGCAGATCGGACAGTAAGGTTTTATCAGGGAAAACATTGGTATGCTGGCCCTTTGCTACTATTGTACCAAAACACCACTATTCTAGCTTCTTGGAGTTCATCTTTTATAAACAATGCCTGAATAACATTATAACAGTTGAGATCAACTATCTCCTATCTACTGAGCTTGCTCCATCTTGGATAAGTTTCCTAAATCATGACCGTGTTGTTCTTTTATAAAAACAAAACGTATATCATTGCAGCCTAGAATAATGAGTGGGAGACGACCCAAGCCACAGCAACTGTCTAGCCAGGCAGTTTCTCAAGATTTTCCCTCTGCACAGTGCAAGAGCCAGGTAGCAGAGGAAAGTGAAAAGCTGCAGACGACAAACAAAGATTAAATTAGATTGTGTGTATAAATACAGGTGGATGGTGGTGTTACATGTGGAAAATAATATACATGTGAAAAGCCCCCCCCCTTCTTATAATAATTACTTTGTTAGTATTATTCTCAATCTTTCTGCTCTATAATAAGCAAGTAAAATAAGAGGTTTGTTTGGAATTTGGTTGGTTTTGTGCAATAGGAATAATAGGCTCTGTGTTTTGCCTTATATGCATCCACAGCTGTGCCACCAATTTACTCACATGGACTCTACGAACCTATCAGAAGCTTCTTCAGCTCAGAATGGAATCCTCTGGAGTTTTCTTATTAATTAACAAACTTAGTGTACATGTACTCCTACATTTGATGAAAGTGATAATAAATAGACAGCTCTGTCTCTCTTTATTCTGACATTCAAATAATTCAAAAGATACTTCAATATTTATCCAAAACAAAACAAGTTTACTCTAAATTGATGTTGTACAGTAAAAATGTTTTATGTTTTCTCCCTAAAGTGTAAATATCTGGTTACAAATGTGAATATCCTGCTGTGTACTGAAACTCCTCTTGTTTTGCATAGAAATATACTGAACAACATACAAAGCATAATATATAAAATAACATTTACCTGAGTTTTTTCTTTGAAAGAACCCTCTAATATCCATTCTTATATTTCTGTACATAACTGAAACCGATTTAGTCAGGGAGGGTAAGAACTGAAAATATGAAATAAACACACGTAAGCTAAGACTCTCTAAAAAAAATAGCATTTGTTCGGCTTTTCATTTTGCCTTTTGTTGATTCACTTGAAGAGCGAGTAACGTAATATTGGTCAAGTGATCAGTTTGATATCAATCTTTCGTGATTCACCGTCATATTTACATTATTTGTACGGTACGAATGATTTGCTTTGGTACCTGGTCAAACTTAAGCTCTCCTTAGTATGGCTGGCTCCGTTTCTCCAACAGCGCACTCACAGGCAGCAGCGGCCCCGCCCTCTCGCTCAGTGCCTGAGCTCGGATCATACCAATATCAGGGGGATTCACGCACAGTCGTAAATTCCCACAGTGTGTGCACTATGTGCTTCGAATATTGTGTGTACTTTTTGTTTTATACAGTTGTCAGCCAGGCATCTAACTATGAAAAAATTACACTCCAAAAGACCCCGGGCTTCTGACAAAACAACCCGGGCTTAAGCCTAGTAAGCCACCCCCACGCTCCGCCCCTGGTTGGAGGACAGCCCGGAGCGAGGCCCTGGCAGACCGATCCCCGGCTACCAAGAGTAGCAATTAGTACATGGAATGCATGTATAGTTGTGGTCAAAAGTTTACATACACTTGTAAAGAATATAATGGCTCTCCTGAGTGTCCCGTTATTTCTAAAACTCTGATTTTTCTCTGATAGAGTGATTGGAACAGATACTTCTTTGTCACAAAAAACATTCATGAAGTTTGGTTCTTTAATGACTTTATTATGGGTTAACAGAAAAAAGTGATCACATCTGCTGGGTCAAAAATATACATACAGCAACATGAATTAGCAATTTTGGTGACTTAGAAAGTTGTCAGTGAACTGAGCTTCATAGCATGGCCTCTTCACTTCTTGTGAGTGATTATGAGTGACTACAGCTGGTGACTTCTCTTAGGCCAGTTAAATAGGGCTCATTGGATACAAACACCCACAAACGCTACAATGGGAAAGTCAAAGGAGCTCAGCATGGATCTGAAAAAGCAAATTATTGACTTGAACAAGTCAGGAAAGTCACTTGGGGCCATTTCAAAGCAGCTGCATGTCCCAAGAGCAACAGTGTAAACAATTGTTTGTAAGTATAAAGTGCATGGCACTGTTTCGTCACTGCCAAGATCAGGAAGAGAACGCAAGCTATCACCTGCTGCTGAGAGAAAATTGGTCAGGAGGGTGAAGAGTCAACCAAGAATCACCAAAAAGCAGATCTGCCAAGAATTTGAAGCTGCTGGAACACAGGTGTCATTGTCCACAGTCAAACGTGTTTTGCATCTCCATGGACTGAGAGGCTGCCGTGCAAGAAGGAAGCCCTCGCTCCAAAAGTGGCACCTTAAGGCTCGACTGAAGTTTGCTGCTGATCACGTGGACAAAGATAAGACCTTCTGGAGGAAAGTTCTGTGGTCAGACTAAACAAAAATCGAGCTTTTTGGCCACAATGCCCAGCTATATGTTTGGAGGAGAAAAGGTGAGGCCTTTGACCCCAAGAACACCATGCCTACAATCAAGCATGGTGGTGGGAGTATTATGCTGTGGGGCTGTTTTGCTGCCAATGGAACTGGTGATTTACAGAGAGTCAACGGGATAATGAAGGAGGAGGATTACCTTCACATTCTTCAACATAACCTAAAATCATCAGCACGAAGGTTGGGTCTTGGGCACAGTTGGGTGTCCCAAGAGGACAATGACCCCAAACACACATCAAAAGTGGTAAAGGAATGGCAAGTCAGGCTAGAATAAGTGTTTTAGAATGGCCTTCCCAAAGTCCTGACTTAAACCCCATTGAAAACGTGGACAATGCTGAAGAAACAAGTCCATGTCAGAAAGCCATCAAATGTAACTGAACTGCACCAATTCTGTCAAGAGGGGTGGTCAAAGATTCAACCAGAAGCTTGTGGATGGCTACCAAAAGTGCCTAATTGATGTGAAAATGGCTAAGGGACATGTAACCAAATATTAGCACTGCTGTATGTATATTTTTGACCCAGCAGATGTGATCACCTTTTTCCATTAACCCATAATAAAGTCATTAAAGAACCAAACTTTGTGAATGTTTTTTGTGACAAAGAAGTATCTGTTCCAATCACTCTATCAGAGAAAAATCAGTTTTATAAATAACAGGACACTCGGTAGAGCCATTATATTATATTCTTACAAGTATGTAAACTTTTGACCACAACTGTATGTATGAATGACATAATGCTTTTAGACTATAAGTCACATTGAACAACACATCCATAAAAAACTTAATCTATGACACATTTATGGCCTTTATCTAGCTCTCATCAATCCTCAGTTAAATGCACAAGCATGTGCTTGGACTGTGGGAGGAAGCCAGAGCAACCAGAGAGGAGACTGAAACGCACCAGGACAGCAGGCTAGCCAGCAGCCTTCCTGCTGGGAGGTGCTACTGCTCACCACTGCACCACCATGCTGCCCAGAAGTCTTGTAATTTGGCCTGCATGGGGACATATAAAAAGAACACTTTTCTTCTCTGAGTTTCACTGTTGTTTCACTGACCCGAGCACTTTTTTCTATGCTCTTCGTATGTTTGTATCATTTCAATACTTGGGGTTAGTATACTGCCATTACATTTGGTATGTAAACTGGAGCAAGCGGGGCTCGACCACACCAACCTTCCGATTAGCAGGTGACCTGCTTTCCCACCTGAGCTACAGCCACCCACAAAAATTTAAGAAGATGAATTTATATGGACTGCATACCCAGGGAAAAGCATTGACCTTTACGCAGCAGCAGAATCATTTTCAGGAGCTCCGCTGACATCCCAACCACAGCCAGGCAGCAGGTCATTGGTACAATGAAGCTGAACATTTACTCTGCAAGGTTCTAATCACTGATCCAAGCACTGTGTTTACATTCAGCTCCAAATGCAATTAAAGCTCAGTCACTGACTCAAGGCAACTGTTGGTCAGTGAATACAGACTGAAGCAGCACACTCTTTCTGCTGTTGTAATGCAAAGTTGGTGTGGGGTCAATCAAGCTTAAGCTCAGTCCCAGTGAGAGGGTTTCCCAGCTGTGCTTAGAGCTTTGTAGCACGCTGCCTCTAAGAAGTGTTTCCAGCTCAGGGACGTGTGAGAGGACAGGCTGTGTAACCTCCACTGTAACCTATATTAGCAATGAATTCATAGGCCTTTAGGCTCATAGCCAAGGTCATTGGTACAGGTGATTATGATATATGTTGTAGGACAGACATAATAGTGACAGGGCCTCGTATGAACCCCCCCCTCCCCCCACTCCAGTCCCTCTGGCTTGTCCACTGAAGGTCAGGAGTAAGAGCAAAATTTACGTCAGTCTTGAAAGGATATCTTTTGGATATGATGAGCTGACAGTAAAGAGGAGGAATGTAGCCGAATCTTTTTCCCTGTTTTAAAGACACGTTTGTTTCGGATCACAGGGGTTTTCAAACCCTTTGTCATCGCTGCAGTGGTGATTTGAAAAATGTCGCCTCATGCTGGAGTTAATGCATTCACAAGATTTTCAGAAAACTGTGACTTTGACCTTGAGCTGGAGGTTATTGAAATTCACATTTTTAGTAGATACACCTCTGGTGTCAGTTTCAAAATGCTACGTTGCCTCATTCTTGAGTTGTTGCCTTCACAACAGGTGGGTGTCCATGCTGCCTGCCCACCTGCCCGTTGGGTGATGAATACAGCCAAACAGCCTCTTAAGGCTGAGGGGTAAAAACAGGTGACAGCACACATTTTAATAATGTTTCTGGTGCCCAATAACTGGCACCATGTGCTCACTTCTAAAAGGTCTTGAAAACTGATATTAGTCTGTGACATCATCACAGACTAATATAATATACTTGTATTTAAATGAAGTTGCAGTCGAATGGTTAAACCACGACACCAAATAATTCAGTAAGTACACAGAGTGGGGAGGGCTGGAAGTGGCTGAACCAGAATTAGTTTGTAAAAATGGTGCAACTTCAGTGATGTGGAACTGGTTTGGTGTTTGTCCGTCAGATACCCACCAAAGCACATTTGTTTCGTAGAACATGCAAGTGGGCCATCGTTATTGCCGTATTTGTCGGACTAAGGGGCTTGTAAATCTGGGAGTAATCTGGGTCCTAAACGCCGTCCCATTCTGGTCCCAAAGTCAAACGAACACTGCAGCCTCACTGAGAATTAAAAACTGTCTAAATTCTTTCATCTTTAATAAAACGATCAGCATTGCTGCTTTACCAGGTGTAACAATTAGGTTTAACATCCAGGCATCCATGAAAACCGAATTTATTACATTTAACGGCGTTAGACGTTAGCAGGGAGTTAGCTCGCTAGCTTCTATCTAAATACAATATAGCATGTCCTGACTGCGGGGTTTTGGATGCAAACGTACAGCTCTGCTGTCACTTCCAACATAAATGAAAACAGAAAACTAAACAGCAGTGACGTTTGTAGGGTTACTGAAGTTGGGCTAGCTGGTATATAATGATGTGCTACGTGACCGCTAGCGACACAGCTATGTTAGCATAACATAAACAGTGAAGCTGGAGGACAAACACTAACTTTATTCCACTCGATAAAAGTTAACGTGAAGGTTCCTCATGGTTAGAGACAAATGCAATCGCATGGCAGGATGCTGTAAATGGACCAAACTTCAGTCAGGAGAACAACTGAGATAATCCATCCACAATACGAGGTTAGTCATTAATATACTGCAACAACATGGGAATAGAGCAGCTGCCAGAGAATTCAACATTAATGAATCAATGGTACAGAAGTGGAGGAAGCAAGAAGAATGAGTTGAATAAAGTTTGATTTATCTGACTGCTTTGTTTCGCTTAATGTGCCTTATAATCCCGTGCACCTTATGGTCCGAAAAACACGTACTGCACACTGCAGTTTAATGTTGCAAAGCACCTCTTTTTAACTTCAGTGGATATTATACATGGTTATGCTCAGGATATGTCAGCCCATTTCTACTGGAAATGCCTTTTGGTTAAGCTTTCAGCAAGGAATTTGCATTTGCACTGTTACATTTTTATATAGCTTTAATGCACATAAAACAGCTGCTTGTTTAAATGAAAATAAATGGATGGGTTTTTTGCGCTAGTAAAGTTGTGGAGTTGTATTTTATCTCGCATCAATTATATTGTCACTTATATCGTTATCACAAATTTTCAAATATATATCGTGATAAATATTTTTGGCCATATCGCCCTGCTCTATAAAGCAGCACATTTGACACACAGAGAGAGGAGGAGCACGCTCTGAACTCTGTTTGGGCGGCAGCTGAGCCGAGGGGGTCACCCTCAGACCCCGTAGGTAGGTCAGGAGGATAAACGGCCGCCACCCAAGTCATCCTGTGATGAGGAGCTACATGCCATCTTTCACACACAGCTATGAGGCAGCAAACAAAGAGAAGAGTGGAGTCTGGTTTTTACTGAACAGCTTTCACATCCATCCAAACCACGGATGTGTCCTAAAACACACACGATGAAGCCTTTCCAAACACAGATTATTGCATCCTCCAACGTTGCCACCAGCCGCCCAGGTCCACATCACTCACCACTTACTTCCCAGATTAAAGCATCCCAGATGAAAAGATTATTCCTGCCATCAATGCTCATTTTAAAAAAAGGATTTGCAGTAGATAAACGTGTTTGCATTGATGCTGGTGCAGCAACAAAGGGATGATCAATAAGGGAGGACAAACTAATCTGTAAATGTGATTAATTGAGCTAATCCTGTATACTCTGGAGCAGCAGAAATTATCATTTCCAAATAACATTATTGGAAGTGATCAATGAGAGAGGGCTGCTCCATTACTAGCGGCCAGCTGAGGCACCAACGACCTTGCCTTGCTGACTGCCTGGTGTGGAAAGGCCAGCAATGCTCAACAATCCATTAGAGTCAGCGCCTTAAAATGAATGGGATGCAAATCAGTCTGTACACAGCATGTCACAATGGAGCGTGTTTCTGGTACATAAAGAGCACGTTGGACTACGCGACTCTACCTGTAGCTAGCTTTTACCTTCAGTTTGATTTCAGAGTCTGGAGTTTATCTTCCTTTGCACTCACACACTGCAAACTCGTGTCTGCTGCATGCTTTAAATGGATACAACAGACACGGGTTTGCAATCAAGAACCAAAGAAGGCGATTTGCTCCATGCACAGCTATGGGCTTCACACACAGTAGTGTAGCACATACACACCAACTGACCTCTTCTGCAGGTTTGGTGCTGTTTTGACTTCATCACTGAAACAGACTTTTGCATGCCTTCGTCATCACTGTGTAAAGCGTGACCTAAGTGGCGCTGTGTGGGAACAGCTAATTGCAGCTGACCTCTGCTTAAACTTAAAGACCCTCCAGTGGCTCCTCATTTCTGTTTCTGTCATCACTGACTAGTGCAGCCATCGTTTTTGTTCAGAATCATCACAGAGAGCCTGATAAGTATTTCTTTAAGGAACACCGAGCTTCTTGGTGCCACCATCTTTCATGCAGGATGGCTTGCGTTGCACTGGATTCCACAGCACAGGACTGAGTCAAACACGCCTCCATATGTTTCTCCAAATACGACGCGGAGGACGTTTAGGCATCTGCTTCCAATTTTTTATAATTGCAGGTGGAGCATGCAAGGTCAACTAGGGCAATTTGATTTTTATGGTCTAACCTGTTGCCACAGAAGACAAATCCATGTTGTTTCCACCACAGCCGTTGTGCAGCATGTACTGTTCACAGGAAACAGGACCTCGTCCCACACACACACACCATTAGCCTGGAAGTTCGATTGCTTGTCCAAACAAATGGTGAGTGGACAACTGGAAAAACAATCTTGTAAGGTTGTTTTTTTTGTTCACAGAATTTTCCTATTTGTGTGACTCTTACACCAAAACACCATTTTCTAACATTATTTACGGAGGCTGCAATTTCACAGTAGTTTTTACGAAGCCAATGGTTTTAAACTGGGTTATTCAAAAATACGTTTCACAGAACAATGAAAACTGACTCTTTATGACCACAAGTGCAAATCCACTACTGCTTCTCTTCATTTATGCATGTCAGTTTTTGACTGAAAAATAAGGGAAATATAATACAAGAGCAAAAAGTGGACCCTTGGGTTTTCATGTCCAAGTTCTTACAAAGACGTGAACATGTAGTCAGTGTTGCTGCAGACCCAGGGATCAAGTTCAGCACAGCAGGAAAAGAATCATTATGCTCTCCAGGCTAGCTGAGTGGCCTCTCGTAGTCTCTCATGTTTTCCACCAATAAACACTTCAGCACGTTAACAAACCTTAACAAAACACCAACTGCTTACTGATATGCCCACCAGTCCCATCAACGCTCACACTAAAAATCAACTATGAGGAAAATAATGACAGGAAACAGCATACGGCTCGAGCGGAAGATTTGATTAGAGCAAGTCCAATGTCACAGTCTTACAATGCAGGTTTGCAATGGTTAAAGAGTTCGTGTTTTCATGTTCACTTCTTCTTCTTTTTATTACTTAAGTTACTGTGTCGTGTTGTACGTAGCGCCGATGTGGGATAGTTTTCCAGTTTCATTGTACTATTGTACTATGTATGACTGTGCAATGACAATAAAGAGTTATCTTACAGTGGGGCAAAAAAGTATTTAGTCAGCCACCGATTGTGCAAGTTCCCCCACCTAAAAATGATGACAGAGGTCAGTAATTTGCACCAGAGGTACACTTCAACTGTGAGAGACAGAATGTGAAAAAAAAATCCATGAATCCACATGGTAGGATTTGTAAAGAATTTATTCGTAAATCAGGGTGGAAAATAAGTATTTGGTCAATAACAAAAATACAACTCAATACTTTGTAACATAACCTTTGTTGGCAATAACAGAGGTCAAACGTTTACTATAGGTCTTTACCAGGTTTGCACACACAGTAGCTGGTATTTTGGCCCATTCCTCCATGCAGATCTTCTCGAGAGCAGTGATGTTTTGGGGCTGTCGCCGAGCAACACGGACTTTCAACTCCCGCCACAGATTTTCTATGGGGTTGAGGTCTGGAGACTGGCTAGGCCACTCCAGGACTTTCAAATGCTTCTTACGGAGCCACTCCTTTGTTGCCCGGGCGGTGTGTTTTGGATCATTGTCATGTTGGAAGACCCAGCCTCGTTTCATCTTCAAAGTTCTCACTGATGGAAGGAGGTTTTGGCTCAAAATCTCACGATACATGGCCCCATTCATTCTGTCCTTAACACGGATCAGTCGTCCTGTCCCCTTGGCAGAAAAACAGCCCCATAGCATGATGTTTCCACCCCCATGCTTCACAGTAGGTATGGTGTTCTTGGGATGCAACTCAGTATTCTTCTTCCTCCAAACACGACGAGTTGAGTTTATACCAAAAAGTTCTACTTTGGTTTCATCTGACCACATGACATTCTCCCAATCCTCTGCTGTATCATCCATGTGCTCTCTGGCAAACTTCAGACGGGCCTGGACATGCACTGGCTTCAGCAGCGGAACACGTCTGGCACTGCGGGATTTGATTCCCTGCCGTTGTAGTGTGTTACTGATGGTGACCTTTGTTACTTTGGTCCCAGCTCTCTGCAGGTCATTCACCAGGTCCCCCCGTGTGGTTCTGGGATCTTTGCTCACCGTTCTCATGATCATTTTGACCCCACGGGATGAGATCTTGCGTGGAGCCCCAGATCGAGGGAGATTATCAGTGGTCTTGTATGTCTTCCATTTTCTGATGATTGCTCCCACAGTTGATTTTTTCACACCAAGCTGCTTGCCTATTGTAGATTCACTCTTCCCAGTCTGGTGCAGGTCTACAATACTTTTCCTGGTGTCCTTCGAAAGCTCTTTGGTCTTGGCCATGGCGGCGTTTGGAGTCTGACTGTTTGAGGCTGTGGACAGGTGTCTTTTATACAGATGATGAGTTCAAACAGGTGCCATTCATACAGGTAACGAGTGGGGGACAGAAAAGCTTCTTACAGAAGACGTTACAGGTCTGTGAGAGCCAGAGATTTTCCTTGTTTGAGGTGACCAAATACTTATTTTCCACCCTGATTTACGAATAAATTCTTTACAAATCCTACCATGTGGATTCATGGATTTTTTTTCACATTCTGTCTCTCACAGTTGAAGTGTACCTCTGGTGCAAATTACTGACCTCTGTCATCATTTTAAGTGGGGGAACTTGCACAATCGGTGGCTGACTAAATACTTTTTTGCCCCACTGTATTAATTTTACTCCTCTTATTTACAAAAAAACCCAACAATCAGATGAAACCCTGTGAGCAAGCATTTGGCAAAAGTAGGAAGGAAAAACTCAGTTTAAACAGGAAGAAACCTCCGGCAGAACCAGGCTCAGTGCCAGTACCCGGCCCACAGCTTACGTGTAAAACAGCTGTGCAGATGTGAAACCGGTGATCGTTTGATCTACACTTGAGAGTGGTGTGTGTGTGTGTGTGGTCCTGTGTGAGGGTGTTGTGCGTTGTGGTTGGGTCTGCTGTTGCGAGAATGTCTTAGCAGCCTCCCTGATACTGCGGGGTAGCAGGTATATGTGTACATTTCTAAATAGTTCATTGGTACATTCACTCTGGGTTCGGTTGCACTGTCTCCTCGCGGGGTGACTCACAGAGTTAGCCCGTACATGTGGAAGATGAAACGGGCTGGAGAGATAGCCTCGATATGATAGAGAACGGTTACACTGTAACCTTGGTTCTCTGACTGAGAAACTAACTCTCCACCTTCAGGCCACTCGGAGACATGTGCCGATCAAACCATCACCGGTTTCACATCTGTGCAGCTGTTTTATATGTAAGCTGTGGGCCATGTCCAGGC
>NW_024583410.1:79653-90424 GCF_018398535.1 Haplochromis burtoni
CCTTCAGGCCACTCGGAGACATGTGCCGATCAAACCATCACCGGTTTCACATCTGTGCAGCTGTTTTATATGTAAGCTGTGGGCCATGTCCAGGCTAGCTGGAGTGTCTTAAAGAAGTTTCCACACACCATGACCCAGCGGGGGTCATACCCCATACATGTGGAAGATGTAACGGACTCGAGAGATAGTCTCTCACTCAGAGAACCAAGGTTACAGTGTAACCGTACGACCTACTGATCTCTCTCTATCCCCCCCCCCCAAAAAAAATATTAAAGCTTTTGTTAAAATGTAAAAAATGTCAAACTAACACTCAAACTGCTGAGGAACAAGTAAATAAAAGAGCACATTTTCACACTGAAACAAAGGTGACATAATATCAGTGAGACTTTCATGTCATTTCCCAACAGAACACATCTTCCCACGTACAACCCCTCCCTTTAATAAAAGGCTATAAACAAATTCAAAAGTGAAATTAAAAGAGAAACTGCAGTGTGAAGCTTCTCACTGACACACAATGAGATTCCAGTGTGGTGTGAGCTTGTGAGAACACCGTCCTGTGTCTCAGTGCTGACTGTAATTAGCTGCTCACAGCCAGACAAAGCATTAATACCCTGAACAAACACACAGCCTGACAGCCATTGAGCCTCAGCTTCAAGACTCTTCATTCAAGCAGCTAAACCTGCGTTTTCATCAGCTATTCAGTTTGAGGCAGCGCTGACCGGCAGGAACTTTGCTTTCAGACCGTCTGTGTCTATTAGCATTTGTGGCAATGCATAATCCTCCTTCTGACAGAAGAAAAGCTCGGTCATTGTCACTTCAAAGGACTCTAATATCTGAAATTCGTCTCTTCAAACTTTTGTTAAACAAACAACTGTGAGAAATGAGAGACCAGTCCCTTAATATCCTCACTAATCCATAAAGCTAAGGTTTCTTATCATGAACAATAAAACATCAGGAACAACAATATATCTGTGCAAAAATACTCAGCTAGCCAAACAAAGTAAATCAGTGTCTGGAAGCTCGGGCAGACTACAGCTGCAGCTCTAGTTTAAACACACGTTCTCGCCTCTGTAACCACCGACTCTGTTGTTCACTCAGGTCTGAACCGCATACAAGTATTTCTTACTTTTTATGATCAGCATGTTTTGATTATGACCTGAACAGTGCAAAAAAACTCATATTAACGGTTAAAGAACAAACCTGGATCACAGCATGTTCAAACAACATGTGTGTGAATGGCTGTGGGATAGTAAGCTTTAATGTTTCAATGGGTCCAGTTCCAATTTCACTGCTCTGATGATCAGAAATAAACAGCGTAGGTTTCGCTAATTCGAAGAAAGTCCGGATGTGCTGAGCTTTGTTCGTAGCATACACCCCTCACATCTCACTCCCCTTTTGTAAACCTTCCCTTTCACTCTTGCTGCGATCCTTCTGACCACTCGTCTCCACCCTGTCACTCCTACATGTTCTCCACAGCCCTCACTTACTTCTCTGCCACTCCTGACTTCCTGATGCAGTACTCCGTTACTTTCTTGGCACCATATTGCCAACAGTTTTGTTAAAAATTCCACCGCTCCCTCTCCTAAACATCTCCATATCTCCACAAAAAGCGAGAGCGAGTCCAATCACAAGTGATACACCATGAGCCAGCAGCCAGAAGGAAGAGGAGAAATGCCCGAGAAGATGAGCAGCCTCAAGCAAAAGAGAGACTGAGGAACATCACGCTGATAAAAGGCGGATGACACCTCAACAAAGTATTCTGGTAAGCACATGAGAGCGATAAGGACGACGTGAAGCTTTCTAGGCCCAACTGAGAGACAGACTTACCAGTGTGAGGAGAACAGAGCAGATTTTTTTCCCCTGGTTGTGTCAAACACTATGCCGTACCCTGGGACCAAAACCAGACCGACAAATGCAGGAAGCTAGATTTCCATGTGGTTTAGATCTTGAAAGTTCCACAGCTGAAGAGCTGGTGGTTACAGAAGTAACCACCAGCTCTTTTCTGGTGCTGAAAAGAAGATGGATAAACTGGGAAGCAAAACCATAACTTGATACCTTGGGCTGAAAAAAGGCAAGATTGAGGGGAGGTTCAGACACAACACCTTGCCAAGCCCCAGAAATGAGCTACACCTGAAGTACAGGGGCGCCTGTTTAGCTCAGGCGACCACATGCTGTATGGCTGAAGGTGGACTTGCAGCCCTTTGTCGTATGTCTTCCTGTCAGTCTTCACTGTCCCGATCTAATAAAGCTGGAAAAAGGCCCAAAAAAGGGTGCCTGAAGCACAGTGGAAGGCAAATACCCTGTAAATGCTGGATACATGCTGGGAAATCCCGTCAACCATTGCTACAGGTCCTCTGAGTCATTGGGTCCAAGCCAACAAAAAAGGATTTGGGTGAAGGGGCATAGAACGGGAGGTTATGGCTGCTGTTTAGAAGAAACCATCAGGAATTAAAGATAGGCTAGCTGCAGGTCGCAGCAGGTGGCCCCGCCCCTCCCTGAGCCTGGGTCTGCTGGAGGTTTCCTCCTGTTAAAAGGGAGTTTTTCCTTCCCACTGTCACCAAAGTGCTTGCTCATAGGGTCATATGTTTGTTTTGTTTTTTTTAAGAGTAGGCCTACCTTACAATATAAAGCGCCCTGAGGAGACTGTTGTTGTGATTTGGCGCTGTATAAATCAAACTGTCGCTGCTGCACCACCCAAAGATGTCCTTGGATTAAAAAGGTGAAGCATCTAGGAAGAGTGGCACTCGCCTGATGAGGACTCATCTGACGGCCCACCTGGTAACAGCTAAGGTCTGAAAGATAAACTTCCTTTGCAGTTTAGAATCACACAAACACACAGTTGTGATCAAAGGTTTACAGACGCTTGTGATAATTTGGGGTCAATCAGTGAACTGTTCTTTGTGGACAGCATACACTGTGTGCAGTGTGAGTGGAAAGCACTCTGCTGGCAGCAAACAGTAATTGTGATTTCTTGTTGATAAAACTTTCAGGTAAATTTTCAAGTATGACATCACCATAAATGATGGTGGATATGAAAGCTCACTTTTTTTATGCCAGGCTCATTTTCTATCCTCCATTTATTCTACGTCCAGGAGCAAAACGTAGCTTACCGTGAAAAACAACATCTACAGCTGTGTTCATCGATGCAACAATTAAAAAACACACCGTGTGCTGCTCTAACACTTCACCTAAATATATTCAGAATTTTCAATATTATTACATATGAATATGCATAAACATTCTGAATAAAATTCACAGGTTAATGAAGATCAAACTATAAAGACGTGACTGAAGTGCTCAGGACAGAAACCGTCTAAAAAAAAGCTTCTGACAGTCTGGACTGATGAAACCACGATTGTAGTTTTAGCCGAACGAAGGGAAGTAAAAGCTATGGAGAAGCTATGTTGACGAGATTTTCTTTTTATTTAGAAAAGAACCAAATAAGATGAAAACGTCTGTTTCATTTGAAAAAAAGGCAGCGACACAGTGGAAGCCGAGATGTGCCATTTTGATTGGGATGTGTATTTTTACACATCTGTGTGCACAGGAAGCTTTTTGAAAGATTTGTGAAGCTGAACTTGTATAAATGATCACTTTTTACTCAGGTTTGGATGCATTTGTAGAGCTGTTTTCATTGTAGTCAGATTGCTTTGTATGGACTGAAGCACACGGACTTTTTTCTTATACAGTGCTTTTCTACTAAGCACCATATACAACTTCATTCACAGCCATTCATACAAGCAGCTTTTTCTATGCTTTGTCTTACTGAAGTGTTTTCTATCTAACATGAACATAAAACTATAGCAGGCAGGGATCAAACCAGCAGCTCTGTGATCAGTAGATGTTCTACCTGAGCTACGGCCTCTTGTGAGTCCTCAAAAATGACACACAAAAGTAACTTGTGTATCAATCCATGCACATTTGTAACACGTCTCAACTCAAAGAAAAATGGTGTTTTTCCAGTGGCCAAGTCAGTCACATGATCACAACAAACGGGGAGCAACTGAAGGTGCTGTAATAAAGATCTATCAGAGCATCTCCGGGCAGGAAATGCAGTATTTGGTGATGTTGTGGGTTCTACACTTCATTCATCTAATTATTGACACAAATCCTTACATTTAAATTTGTTACTTCTTCCAGTGACCTCTGAGCCCCTCAAAGATGTCTGTGATCCCTAAACATCTTCTTATTAAATTCAAGCTCAAAGTCTTCAATCATGTCGTGGTTGTTTGATATAAAATCCACTGTTGATGTAGTTTTTTTTTAACCTGAGCACACAGAAGAGCTCTGAACAGTAGTGATGTGCGATACCACTGATTTCCTTTCCGATCCGATACCAAGTAATATTCAGGGTGGTATCGACGATACTGATCCGATACTTTGTACAAAAACTTATTTTATTTATTGTATCTCAAATTATAGCATCATAATGATTACAGGACATCAGATTACTTGTTCTTATCACTTAATAATGCAGACTTCATCATATAGAAATAAAAATCCTGAAGTTGTGGCTATTTGAGCACGCTGCCTGCCTGCAGCACTAAAGGACTCCATGAGAGACGTCTGTCTCGCCCTAGCAGCACCTGTCCTTCTCCTCCTCTTCAGTTCGCCTCAACATAAGCTCGTCATATTCTGTGATATGATTTACTCTGAGGTGTTTGACGAGGTCAGTGGTGTTGTCACAGCACCTCACTTTCTTGCCACATGTATCGCAAACCACGTCTCGGCTGTTTGTGGATGTAAAACACGTCCGCACATGACTCCAGTTACGCTCAGCCATTGTTGTGAGTGCGCACGCCAGGGGCTGCCACATTTATACAGCCATATTTCGCACATGACTATGAAAGGCGGAAGAGGAAGTAGTTCCTTCCAATTGTAGACGATCCGAATGATATAGGTTATTTCCACTGTGTTCCTGTTAATGATAAACTACAAATTTACCCTAAATTACTAAAATATCGATATTTTAATGTGAGAATCGTTTCTAGAACATAAATGACTGGTATCGGAGAAATCGATATTTCAGGATTGATCCGCACATCACTACTGAACACAGAGCACCTTGGGACCAATGAGCCAACAGATGAAGACAATGCTGAACCTCTAAGGTTCAGTAAAGGGAGTTAAAGGATACGTCATCTGATGGCAAAGCAAAATTATCACCAGATGAACAGACGCAACAGACAAAATGAAACGGCTGATGTGCCATTGAAAAAGCAGAGACTGCTTTCTAATTGAAATCTACTTTAAAGTAACTGAAAGTTGAAGAGCTTGAGGAAAACAAAGTCCCCACCAGTTTGTGTTGAACTGGAGAAAGCCTGATCCATTGAGGCTCCAGACCAGTTTACCCATGTTTCTCTACAACTGTTTAAAACTGTCAGTTCTCCCCCCTCAAAAAGTGGTTTTCTCTTGAAATAATAAGGATCACGACTACTTAAAAAACACGAATGCTCGGAGAAATAGAACAGGCATTCCTTAATAATAACATTAATCAAGGCCACTCCAGAGAAACATCTGGAAACTCAAACGTTAGCAGTGAAATCAAACTGCAGCAACACGTTTGGGGTTGTATGGCCTACTTATTCACCCCGCTATAGTTTCTGCATAAGCTTAATGACAACACTGTCTGTTCCAATCAGCTCAGCGCTGCTCTACGATCCATTTTTCAAACTTTATGACAGTTTTAATTGCTCCCACCTGCTGCCTCATCGACCCGCTCAACAGCCACTTTCAGTCACATGTGTGGATGCAGACAAAGAAGTCTATTAGGTGCAACTTGCCTTTGCTCCAGTGAGGTCACTTGGGCATTAAATTAGTTCCAGCCCAGTTCCAGTACGAAACACTACATGCATTTGAAAACTTAGTCTTATCTTTTTTCTCTCTCCGTTGTTTGCTGTCAAATGTTCATAAAGAGGCACTTTGACCAACTAGTGAGTGAACATCATGGAGAGACTGACATCCAGTGGTCTGTCCTCCATTATCCCTTTGCTTATTCAACATGTATTGCATGCATGCATGACATGCATATATGCATGTGCAAGGTTGGCGGTCTGGGCCTTGTTAAAGCTGTGTCTGCACTGTAAGATGTATTTTTAGTGTATAACTAACAGCTGATATTAAATGTCAGCACAGTTAGTGCAGTGTTGTTAGCCAGGGATTGATTCCTAATCTCAGTCAGGTCACAAGAGAGCGAGTGAAAAGCTTTGACTTGTGTTCACAGGATCTTCAGCTATAAGCCACAACACTGGAAGCACTGGCAACTCCAAAAAACAGCATGTTGGGTCCTGGTAATCATGCTGATATTACTATGATAGTACCACTCACCTAATCTTTGGTCCAAAAACAACACACACCTCATTGCCATGTCAACCCCCCCACATGTGTGCTGCAGAAACCAATGAGCCCAAGGTGTTATCTTGACCTCCAACGTCCCCAGACTTCAGTTTGACTGAGCATGCACAGGATGTGCAGGTACATCTGATCCACAATCTGGCATACCCCACAGCACACCAGCAAAGCTTCAGTGCCCATGTCTGCAGGCAACATCCAAACTGAGCTACACACAAAACTAGCTGGTGGTTTTAATGTTAGCTGCATGGGTGTATTCTGTGCAAACCATCATGACAGAAAAAACATGCAGTCAGAGTTTAAAGGAAGTACACTCTGTCTTAATTCTAAGCTTTCATGCATATGCTTAAATTATTTAAATCTAACCTCAGATGTAAAACTGTGTGTTTTACATCTGAGGTTAGATTTAAATCCTTATTGACTTAACAAAAGTTCAGCCAAATGCAGAACCCATGCATGAACCACGTGAAGCAGAAATAACTTGAAGTAATCCTTTTCTGTACGATTTCAGTCTTTCACATGACTGCCCAGGCCCTCTGGCTGCAAAACAAGGTCAAACCATCATCGCTCTACCACTGTGCTCACCACTGGCACCATTGGTGTTGGTGCCAGTACGCTGTTTGGTTTCCACCAAACGTGCTACTGTGCATTACGCTCAAACATCTCATATTTGGTCTCGTCCATCCAAAGGACACTGGTACAGAAGTATGGTCGTTCGTTCAGGTGCAACTTCGTGAGCCTAAGCTGTGGTGTTGTTCTTTTTACAGAGAAGAGGATTTCAACCCTCCCAAACAAGCCCAACTTGTTAAATCTTTCTCTAATGGTACTATAATAAACTTTAATATGCTACCTGATACCTTAGAGTCTGAGATGTTCTCTGAGTGTTTCATGGTCTGAGACTAGGGTGACATCGGGTTGTCTCCTCTAAAGACTGGCAGCTGTATTGAATGTCTTCTAATTGTAAATAGTGTTTTGTACCGCAGATTGTTTGCAAATGGCCTTCTATCGCTTCCCAGAAGAGAGTTACTTTTTAAGATCATTGCTGGCCTTTTTCCTCCTTGTGTTAACACACCTCACTCAAGACCAGCAAACTGCCAAAACTCCTGCTTTTATAGCAGTGCTCACACTGATGATGATCAATTAATGCATTTGATTAGCAATTAGCACATCTGATTTCTGGCTGCTACTTACCCTCTTAATGCCTATTAGGCTTGGACATGTAATAGGACGTTATTAGGTTTTCACACATTGCTTCTACATTTTGACAAAATTAGTGTCAGATAAACACTGACAGCTGGGACAGACTACAGCCCCAAGCATGAACAAAAAGACAATGAATAGAAATAATGACGTGTGATGTGTTGGTGTTCATCTGATAAATATTGACATACATTTCAAGACCTGCTAGGGACCAGAAGATATTGTTATTATTTTTGTGATTTAAAATGTAATCTAAAGGTTCTGTACTTTCTATGACTACTTGCTCCTGAAAATTTGGGTTTGCCATCAAGAATTCTAAGCAAGGTTGGAAGAAATATCCATTTTCTCTCTTAAATATGCAAATTTGTGCATCAACATACCCTGAAATCCATTTACCAATTTAGCCAAAAAATGACAACCCTAACCATGGATTTCTCTGGGATTGATGTGTTTGGCTCAGTAACAAGAAAAGATTTTCAAACCATGTTTGAATTTCCATGTAAAGACCTGATCTCACTTTCCACATACGAGCTTGTATATGAATTTACAGCAACTGCTGTGATAATCTTTTTCTGCTTCATTTGCCTATTTATTAACATTTAATGAATGAAGGTGCTCCAACTAGCACTTCATTTACATTATCATGCCCAACACTGCCCAGCCCCAAAACAAGTCACCATCTGGACCAAGGAAATTAATAAGAACTACTAATTATTGTAGTATGTTTTGTTTGGATTCATCCAAAATCAGGAAATGAGCAACTTCTCATTCCTTAAACAACCCAACATGTTTTCATGGAAAACCTGTTAGTGGAAAAATGTCGAGCTGTTTCAGATGGGTCAAATTACTGGCCTGCATCAAGCAAAGAAAGAAACAGACTCTACTAAATACGAGTTAAGAAATGTCCAATGCAATAATACCTGGAAACACCTGGATACAGGACTCAAAGCTATGTGCCGAGAACTCAAGGGACAAACACCGAACTGTTGTACTGCCGCACAAAAACTATCAGTAAGACTTATTGGAAACAAATTTCAGTTTGCTGGGACGCATAAAGACTGGACCCTGGGGCCGTGGCAACAACTCATGTGGTGTGATGAGTCTAGATTTAGCCTGTTCCACACTGATGGACATAACAGGGTAAAGAACAAGATCTTGGACAGCTGACCTGTATGGCAGTGTTATGGGCTACAACGTGTAAATACTGACCCATACTGTAGGCATATATTATATCAGGCTCATCCTGTGAAAGGACAGGTCAGGGAGCATGACACATTATAACACATGGACTGGCTGGACGTTACCTCCATCAAGAGGCATCTCTAGGATGTGCCGGAGAAGACTTTACACATAATGCAACTCCATAGTTTGTACTTTTAGGTCTCGAGCATTCTAAATAAGATTATGTAATTTCGCCCATTTCAAGCCAAATGCAGTGAATGATATGGTGTAAAGCAGGGGTCTCGAACTCCAGGCCTCAAGGGCCGGTGTCCTGCAGGTTTTAGATGTGTCCTTGATCCAACACACCTGATTTAAATGCCTAAATGACCTCCTCAAGTTCTCCAGAGGCCTGGTAATGAACTAATAATTTGATTCAGGTGTGTTGACCCAGGGTGAGATCTAAAACCTGCAGGACACCGGCCCTCGAGGCCTGGAGTTCGACACCCCGGCTGTAAAGCTACAGCCCATACTGCCGTAGTCTCATCTCAGAGCTACTTGGATATTTCATTGTTAGAATAAACTCCTGCTGGCCCAAGTCCACATTTCAAACATTAAACAGATTCTTAGAAACACGCGTTACCCCTCTAATAGATCCATGGTAGAAGTGACAATTTCGGCAAACAGCACAGTGTGACCCAGCAGCTTGGTCTTCAGGTTCTTGCTGTAGGTCTCCATACTAAAGTGGGCCCAGCTCTGCGACTCTGCAGAATTAGTGACCAGGGCCACAGAGCCTTCAGGCAGCAAAAGAGCATCCTGAAGGTCTGAACCAGACATCACGACGAGGGAGGCCTTGGACAACGTAAGGACACCGTTGTGTTCTGCATGCGCCTGGAGCCATTTCAGGAATCTGGCCTTGGCCTCCTGTGTTGAATACAGAAGAGAGGACATCAGTTTGGTTTTATTTTACAGACTGTCAGTAGTTTAAATTGCTTTAGGACTTATGCACAACCACAGTGGTATATCTTAATAATTCCGGTCCGTTTTAAGTTGAGAAGTGTGTTTAAGGGTACAAGTCACCACCAAGTGCAGCTCTACTAAGGAGATGCTCTGTCCACACTGCTGTCCTGCGCAGGCCCAACCCCCTCAGTGAGATCAGCAACCACCTCCCTCTACATGGATGACATCAAGCTATATGCCACTAGTGAACGAGACACCGCTGCTCGCCTAGTTTCAAGTCACTGTTACCACGGGGACCACTGTTACCTTCACCCTCCACATCTTCTCGAGGTCTTCTCTCAGCCCTCTTTTCTTCCCTTCGTCCTGACGTTGCACTCATTCAGTATCGCTACATCTATCACTAAGGTCGTCTTCCCCTGCGCTGCCTGCAAGGAAAGCTTCAACCACCACCTGCAGAGCTGGAGAATGATGGCTGAGACTAGTTCTGCTGGAGGTTCCTTCCTGTTAAAAGGGAGTTTTTCCTTCCCACTGTTGCCAAGTGCCTGCTCACAGGGGTTCGGTCTGATGGTTGGGCTTTTCTCTTTATTACTGCAGGGTTTTTAATCTACAATATAAAGTGCCTTGAGGTGATATTTGCTGTGCTTCATAAATAAATATAATCTCGTCTTGATATCATCCAGGAGTGTGATCAGGTCAGAAACTGCAGATGGTACAGAACAGAGCCACATGAATGCTTCAGGACAAATATAACAAGGCATAAATGTCTTAACTGGTTGGCTATAAAACACGTATTCATTTATTCTTTACTGATGTTTTCAGAAATATTATTTTTTTACAAAGATTCTAATTATTTTGTATAAAAATTTCAGTGTACACAGACATGAATATTCTGGCAGACAGGCTACAGGATTTTAATACCAACGGTAAAAACCAATAAAATGAACAGAACAGCTTTATACAAGACTAAGGATGAATGGACTCTGTTACCAATACAGAAACTGGATTTAACTAAAGCTTAAGACGATATTTATTTGCTCTGGCCTAATTTATTAGGGGTGCAACGATACTCGTATCGATATTGAACCGTTCGATACAGTGCTTT
>NW_024583411.1:0-12081 GCF_018398535.1 Haplochromis burtoni
GCCCTGGCCACGAGGTGTCCCTTATTTATTTTTCAGGGAGTTGGCAACCCTAGATCCAGCCTTTATCATTTGGCTCCATAAGGCTGCTTAACCGCCTCTGGACCAATTCCATCAGAGCCTCTGCATCCCCATTCATGATGATGGACTGTAATAGACTGACTTCTCTGAGGAAACACACAAACCTTCAGAACCACAGACTTGGAACCAGAGTCAGATCCAACACAGAGCCGCTGCACTGGAATAACACAGAGTTAAAACCACCATAACAGAACCAACAGATAGTCAGAACAAACACAGAACAAGAGTAGAACGACAGAGTCACAAGCACAGAGCAAGTCAGAAACAACCCCACCCACCCACCCAACACACACACACACACCCGCAACCATCTCCAGACTGTCTGACACTCACTCTAAAACGTCTATTGATCTCTTGCTGCTTTCTGATGTTTGTGGATTTTTCCATCCTCTGAGCTCTATTTCATTGCAAACTGACTCACCTCTTGTAGACCTTGTAGAGAAACTGTGACAGGGCTGTGGGAGGGTTTATACAATTTTGGATGTGGGGGGCAGGTTCAGGTGCAGGAACTGTCTGCACCCCTTTGGGGGGGATCAGGACCTCTGTGTGTGGGGTTAGGGTTTGTTTGGATTGGGCCTGATGATGATGATGATGATGATGAAGCCTGTTTATCAGACAAGCTTCTCTCAACAGCGATCTGCAGCAGCTCCTCGTCTGTCAGGTGACTGTAGATACTGTAGTCATCCAGGTTCTGCTCAGAGACTGCCATGTCAGACAGGGGAACAGGAAACGCTTTGCTCTCTGTGTTTCTCGTTAATGCCAGTAGCGTGTGAACAGCAGCGGGTCATCCAAGATGATGGCGTTTTGGCCTCAGCTGCTGCTGAATGATGTCAACACTGCGGGTCAGCGGTGTTTGTTTCCTCCAAGCTGAAGACAAAAATTCAAACACTGCGAGAGCTGCTGTCAGCAATATCTTTTGTCCTGCACCCGAAAAACAGCCTTCACCAACAACACAGATGGAAACAGGATCGATGCACATAACCAGACTCACAACAGCCCAGAAAACTACTAACTGATTTGTGTATCAATCGTTTAAACCCGATCAGTCAACAGCAGCCTGATAAAATTTCAAAGACTCAACTACTAACCCATCTCACACATTTAAATTCAATGATTTCAAACACACAAATGTAACCTAAATTAATTCAAAATCAGAATCATTAAAGAAAAAAATTGGTAAACACAGAACTGAGTGTTTGATTTGAATCAAAATTTGATGATAAAAACAAAACAACATTCAAGTGGTTTCAAGTGTGGTTTGAAGTTCCACAAATTCAAACATATAAAAATAAAATAAAACAAACTGTTGACTGGGTACTACCTGTGAAACCATCCAATCAGGAAGCAGCACTCTCTGGTGTGCAGCAGAAGGTTCTGGTTCAGAGTCTGAGGGTCTGATCAACTCTGAGCTTTCATGAGCCGGACTGTCAGCCAACTCTGACACTGAGACTGCAGCTGAAGGTCAGCCCCTGTTCTCCTTCTCCTCCTCCTCCTCATTCTCCTCCTGTCTGTCTGGTCTCACCTGTCCCCATCTGTTTGCATTATGTGTTTTTTGTCTCGGTATGATAGTGTAACTTAAGTGGCTCAAAAAAAAATTTTTCAGAAAAAAAAGAAGAAAGCCCTGAATGCAGGAAGTGAAACACCTGACCCTGCAAAATAAAACAAATTAATGCGGATCTTAAGCACGTGACGTGGATAGTTTTATTTGATGATTATTGAACTTTCAGGTGCGTTTACAGGTGATGGGACAGCTCAGAATGAGAGTGGGTTCTAGATCGAAGACACGTTCTGGACTTTATGAATGAGCGCGGACAGTCGTTTCCATGGAGACGGATCAGCTGCTGCACTGCGCCTCCAGCTTAACGCCCTGCAGCTCATCTCTCGGTCCCGGTTCAGGTCGGGCTTGCATCCTCATGACTCCGTTTAGGTTCGCTCAGCCCGCTCTGCTGCTCACGAGTCACTCACGGTGATGAAGCCTCCTCCTCTTCGTCCTTTGGTGTGAAAATCAGTCTGATACCGTCTGTGAACTTTGACGCTGTCCGGTACCGGTCTGCGTATGACAGACCAGCACTGAACGTAGAGTGGGCGATTCGGTTCGGTTGTGCACTGTCGAGGATGACGGACTCGAAGGAGCACGGAGGAGCGCAGCCGCAGTTCTGCGTGACGCTCCCACCGCAGCCCTGAGGAGCTGAAGCAGGTGGAGAAGATCTGGACTTGGTCAGAATATTTGGAGATGTGCGCCGAACCGGAGAGGAGGTCCATCTGATTCATCCCGCGCCCGGTTTGTGCGGTTTCCTACATTCAGTCTTTAGATTTACTCCGAATAAATTCCGTGTGCGGACTTTTGGACTGAGTGTGGTGTGAATGAAGAGTCCTCGGGGAATAAAAGAGTTAACTGGAGCTTTTTACACGCAGTCTGGCTGGCTTCTCTGCGCTGCACTGGATCTGCTTGGAAACGTGTGACACATCCCGGTAACGGTGTGACAGTTTGGGATGTTACGGGGGATTTTTCTGGAGGAATCGCAGTTCTGTGAGCGCCGAACCGCAGATCGTGCCGTGAGTGTGTGGACGGGTTTTGTTTGGGATCTCTGATAGCCTGCATCGTGTGCAAATGAGCGCGTTCGTGAGACTTTGTCAGACTTTTGAACGGAGTCTGGAGTGACGTTCAGCTCGAGCCGGGATCTCCTTGGAAACGGTTAGTGACAGCCCCGCAACCCCCGCCCCCTCAACAGGGATGGTCGGAGCTGATACGACTGCTCCACCTCTAACAGCCAGATGTTACCCGGCAGAATGGCCCTGAGCCCGGCCGGCGTGCTGTGCGGCCCGCTGGAGGAGCTGCAGGAACTCGCCTTCATCGAGAGGCCGATCCGCAGGAGCGTGAAGGTGTGTGTGTGTGTGTGTGTGTGAGAGAGAGAGAGAGAAACGTAAAGTAATGAGGAGGAGGGTGAGTTAGTGGGAGGAAGATCAGCAGCTTCAGTGGAGGAAGCAGAAGGGAGACCCGCAGCATGACGCAGTTTGTCCGCCTGTCTGTCTGCAGAGAGACAGACAGGTCTGAGGTGCATCGAGAAAAACGGCCGATAACTGATTGATTAACCAGTAATCATGAGAAACAGAGTGAAGCTGTCTCTGATCTAATTTAAGACAGTCGCTAATCATGACTGATCAGTAACTGAAAAGATAAACGCGCTGCCTGATTCTTACACCTGTAGCTGTGTGGGCGGGGTTTCACCATGATGACATTGAGAGAGGAGGCGGAGCTTGGGTGTTCTTACGGGAGAAGGCTGATGTGATGACGACAAACACACTTGCACTGTGTGCATGTGTATGTGTTGTTATGGTTGACAGTGGTCAGTCAGACCTCAGGTGAGCCTCTCCGTGTCCTCTTATGACCTTCCTGCACGTGTGAATGCTCAGGACAGTTCCTCATTGACAGACGTGACCCGGAAGTATCTGTGTTGCGCTCATAACAAGAGCTGTTCCATTTTTCCAAACACTAAGGAAAGGAGCTTCAGTGCTTCCTTTATTGCTTCCTTTAGCAGAGGAGACACTGGAACATCCTTTAGGAAAGGGAGCAGAAAACGCCAAATCTTAATTCATAGCATCTGATCGTTCATGAAAACAGTCAACATATTAAACAAAGTGAAGCAGATCATGAGAACATTCATCATAACTGCATTTTCCATTTCAGGATCAGAATACTTTATTAATCCCTAGGGAAATGATGTGCTTTCATCCATAACCCGTTGATATATTTATAGTTTTTATAGCTGTTAAACTCACAGCTGAGATCTGAACATCACACAGCTGGAATAAAACTACTTCCTGTTGAGTTGTTGCTGCATGAATGCAGAACGCTGTATGAGCTCAAGATCATGATCTATACCAGGGGTGGGGAAACTCCAGGCCTCAAGGGCTGGTGTGCTGCAGGTTTTAGATGTGTCCTTGATCCAACACAGTCGATTTAAATGGCTAATAACCCCCTCAACATGTCTTGAAGTTCTCCAGAGGCCTTGTAATGAACTAATCATTTCATTCAGGTGTGCTGACCCAGGGTGAGATCTAAAACCTGCAGGTTCACCGGCCTTTCAGGCCTGGAGTTCCTCACCCTGATCTATATGAACAGATCAAAGTGTGTGTAAGGTTCTGTATAATCAGTGATCATTAGTAATCTTTAGTAATGTTCTTTGTTGTATTACAGGCTTTAGGAGTCATGTTTACTTCAGGTCAGGTGGGAACAGTGATGATGGAGACAAGCAAATAAATAAATACCATATACACAAGATAACTGCCAGAGGGCAGAAGCTTAAACACCTGGTGTCCTGGGTTTGTGCAGTCCTGCAAGATGTTGCGTGCCTTTTTGAGACAGCGGATGCTACAGAGGTCCTTCAGTGATTTTCTAGGCCATGTTAGCGACCCTTTTAAATCAGAATACTTTAATAATCCGTAAGGAAATTGTGTGGGTTACAGTTGATCCAAGACAATAACAGTAACAGACAGTAAATAATACTACATAATCCAAAGTTTACATAATATAAGAAATAGCTCTAATATTTACAAATAGCTCAATTATAAATATGCCTTAATGCCTTCTTGTGTGCCATGCTGCGGCTCAAGAACTACACAGAGATGCAATACATCACCACACCCTCAAAGGCCTTCTTCACAATTTCCAAGGTGTTTGAGCTCCATTTGGAGGTTGTGTCCATATCAGAATCAGAATTAATAAAGTATTCTGATTCTGATTCTGATATACACATCCAGGAACTTGAAGCTGGAAACCCTCCCCACCCACTCTATTGACGTAGATGGGCTGCAGGTTGGACTTCCCCCTCATGAAATCAATGATCAGTTCTTTGGTCTAGGGGTGTTACGGATTAAGTTGTTGTCTGCACATTACCCTAGCAGTCTTTGGACCTCATCCCTGTCATTGTAGGATGATTTATTAACAATGGGCTGTAATTTAGTAACAATAACAATTCAGTAACATTCTGTCAAGAGCAGCATACATTAGTGGCTGAAAAATCAATTTTATGCTCAGGTTTCACACAAGTGTTTCTATCTTTTTAAATAAAAAAGAGGCTGAAGGAAAATCAGTATCAGCTCTGAGAGAGAGAGGGGGAGAGAGAGAGAGAGAGAGAGAGCTTTATTGATCCCACAAGGGAAACTTTTGTCCTACATCAGCATAATAAAGAGTAAAAATTGTACTGTCCACAATAAACAACAATTTGCCAACACCGTGAAAATAAATGTGCCACAGTTGTCTGGTAAGGGCTTTATACTATGAGTGCAAGAATTTATATATTTAAAACTGACAATGTGCAAGAGAAAAGTGCAAATTGCAATAACATGCTCACTTAAAATCTAAGAACAACAGCTGCATGAAGATATACAATAACGATAATACAAAATAATGTTTGGGATCTTATGCCTGACAGGTGTGTTCACCTGTCACAGAATGAAGAATTAATATACAGCATTATAGAGAACAGTAGGACTGATTTCTTGAAGTGTTCTTTATGGCAGTGATGTTGAATCAGTTAGAGGGAGAAGGAGCTCTGCAGGTTCAGAAGTCTGGAGTGATAGTGTGGTCAGTGAATACCTCAGGCAGCAGAAACCCAAAAAGGGGAGGAAGAAGGAGGAGAACCATCACAGAAGGACAGGACCCTGCACAGCATGTACCACACTCAGAAGAACTAACTAATACTGAGAAATCCTACCAGTGGCAGGACAAAGCTGGACAGAATGACAGCACAGAATCACTAATGGCAGCACAGGAACAAGCTCTAAGCACAAAATTCATAGAGGCTGGGGTCTATCTGTAAAGATGTCCCAGAGACAATCCAGCACATAACAGCAGCGTGCAAGATGCTAGCAGTCGGGGAATACATGGAACGCCATAACCAAGTGGCTAGCATAGTATACAGAAACATCTGTGTATGGCCTGGAAGTCCCAAGGTAAAAATGGAAGACACCATCTAGGGTGGTCGAGAACAGTGTTGGTCAAGTTACTTGAAAAAAGTAATTTAGTAACTAATTACTGATTACTTCTCCAAAAAAGTAATCCCAATAATTTACTGATTACTTATTTTCAAAAGTAATTTGTTACTTAGTTACTTTAAAAAAAAAACATGATACACAACCTGAATACATAATAAAGCAATAGACCTTTCAGCCCAGATCTATTTTTTATGCATAATCCGTCATATAAAATTGAATCAAATGGAAAGTCTCTTTTTTTTTAATTGTTTTATGAGTTTTAATCTTTTAATTTTATAGACACTGCATTAAGCAAAAATTAAATTATATGCAACTGTCTTTGACTTGAAGAAATCTTTTAACATTTAAACCTATTTTCTGCATATTCCAGCATATAAAATAAAATAATGTTTTGTGTTAACACTCGCTCTTTCAAATAGATTCAAGTAAAACACAGCAAAAAATAAATAAAATCAAAGATTCAGTGGCACTAAGTCCTGTTGCTCTTAAATGCATTTTCACCCGTTTAGCAGGAGTGGGGCCGGTGGAGGTTTGTCAGTGTCATATCAGTGGGAGGATTTAGAGATTTCTCAGTGAATTTCACACTCCCGTGGTGGCTTGCTAGGTGCTTGAGATTTGAAGTTTAATTTTTCGCTGTCGAAAGAAGTTTTCTTCCCACGCAGAGTGTACAGCGGACGCTAATGTTTTTGTCACTTTTTACGGACTAAAACTTAAAGTAATTTCAGTACATCCACCCTTTAAACGCTGCATGGTTGTACTCTTTCCCACACTCCATATTATCCATTGTTGATCGACACACGTCTGTTGCTGCCACGTGCACCGCACGTGCTTAAATCATTGTCATGAGACACTCTCACAAACAAAATCACAACAGTTTAGTAACACAGTAACGCAGCGTGCTTACGGGAAAGTAACAGTTATATAATTACTTTTTTGCAATGCTAATCCCTTTCATTACTCGTTACTTGAAAAAGTAATTGGATTACAGTAACATGTTACTTGTAACGCATTACTGGCCATCTGGTCGAGAATGACCGAGCTAAGATCCTGACAGACTTCCAGATAGACAGACAAGTTGGTGATGGCTAACCAACCAGATGTTGTGCCCTTAGACAGGGGAAATAGTGAGGAGAGGTGAAAGAAAGGCACAGACACGCAGCTCTCACTCTCACTCGTCTGTATTGAGTGAAGGAGGCGTGCGAACCCACCTACTGGAGCCCTGAGGCATTAGCAATGGATCGACACACAATCAACCCAGGCAAAACTTTCACTACTTATCTCCCTCTATATTCCCACTGCATATTCTATTCGAAAACAGTCAAAGCAACAAATAAAACATTAATAAGGGCATGACATGAAATATAAGGAACAGAGATGTACAACTTCAAAACTAATCAAATTTATGATCCACCACATACTCCCCCTCAGAATAGATGTTGTCCTCAACATCCAAATGTTTAACATTTAGCACAAACGTGGAGTTATGACCATTAATATCACCAAAACCACATACAATAAACCATTGCATACTATAACTGTTTCTTGTACCTTATATGTACTCTACAAAAATAGTTTCACACGCTGGAACTCTTTTCATACATTCTTTAGTGTGGGTTATTACCCAAAGTCTTTCAGTGTTCTCATACAGTCTGTATGAATTACAGTGTCCATGCAGTTACATTAACACAGTCTGCTGCTGGCTTGAGAACAAAGTCATTTTAGTGCAGCTTGTCAAAGCAGTCACTCTCTCCTTTGACAAATGTCCATGAGAGTGATACAAGTGGCCGTAGCCATGTGGTGTGCTTTGGATGTGTGTGTTAAGCTGCAAGCACAATATGAATCAGTTCAATGTCCAAAAGTCACTTTGAATATGAATTCTGTGTTAAACAGTCCATTTCCTTGTGGTTGGTGTGGAGTGTAAGTACATTGTCTCTGTTCAGTAATGTGTTTCGTGTGTGATCACAATGTTTCTTTTCACTCAAGTCCATGCAGTTATCAGTGGCAGTATGCCTGAACAGTCCGTGGAACCATGAAGTGTGTATGATGTGATGGTGTTCTCAGGTTATAACAAGCTGGTGAACCAAGCCGATCATATGTGAAGATCTTTGGTGGTTTGCGCTCTCTACTTGGTCGCTGATGCTCTTGCTCACAGGTCCTGCTGTGTTTGTCTGGAACAGGTGCAGGAACAGGTTCCTCCACTGATGGTTCCTCGACATAATTTTCCTCTTGGTCGGGTAGTTGTTCACATTGGTTCAGTACTTCATGTTCATTCTCTGGCTCAGATGACATGTTTTCCACTGTTTGAAGGTGTTTGGCTGGTTCATCAGTGCTCATAGGATTCAGTGTCTGAGGATAAAGTGGCTCAAATGGCTGCTGAGATGACACTGGATAGTACTCATCATCGTCATCCTCTTCCTCAGCTTGTTCCACTTCCTCACTTGTCTCCACGGCTCTTTTTCTTGTTCGTGGTCGCACTTCAGTTTCAACAGGCAGATGGTCACATGGCAGAAGAAGATTGCGATGCAATATTCTTGATCTCCCTTTTGCTTTCTCAGGTCTGAGTTCATAAACTGGGATATCTCTGCTGACCTGACGAACGACTGTGTGAACCACATCCTCCCAGTGGTTCCTCAGCTTGTCTGGACCTCCTCGAGGTGTCATGTTCCTTATTAAAACGCGATCACCTGGCTGTAATACTGAGCTCTTCACCTTGCTGTCATAATGTCTTTTACTTCTTACAGCTGCTTTATGAGCATTTTCTAATTCAGACTCCATGTTGTCAGAGGAGTTAGCACAAGCAGTCAGTTGAGAAATGATCAGACTTAGTTGGCTTTTACTGCCCCCTAGTGGCCACTTTTTCACTTCAGGATACAGATACCAACGTAGGTCTAGCGATGTCTCTGCTGCTTTACTATGCTCCTTTCTGATACCTGGGTCGTCTGGGGGGGATGATCAACGAGAGGATTTCTCTTACAGGTCAGGGATGGTCCTCGAATCAATCATCCCAGTGGTGCCTCCAAATGTTGTGCCCTTAGACAGGGGAAATAGTGAGGAGAGGTGAAAGAAAGGCACAGACACGCAGCTCTCACTCTCACTCGTCTGTATTGAGTGAAGGAAGCGCGCGAACCCACCTACTGGAGCCCTGAGGCATTAGCAATGGATCGATGCACAATCAACCCAGGCAAAACTTTCACTCCTTATCTCCCTCTATATTCCCACTGCATATTCTATTCGAAAACAGTCAAAGCAACAAATAAAACATTAATAAGGGCATGACATGAAATATAAGGAACAGAGATGTACAACTTCAAAACTAATCAAATTTATGATCCACCTCACAGACATAGAAGTGGTGGACCCTCAAGCTGACAGGACGAGATGGGAACTTTAAAAAAACCCCAAAAAAACAAAATTCCCCTCTCACCCCTGCAGTCGGTCTATCCTCCAATCTCGGGTCCTCTACCAGAGGCCTGGGAGATTGAGGGTCCTGCGCAGTATCTTAGCTGTTACTAGCACTGCGCTCTTCTGGAAAGAGATCTCAAATGTTGTTCCTGGGATCTCTGGAGCCACTTGTCTAGCTTGGGAGTCACTACACCTAGTGCTCTGATAACCACTGTTACCTTCACCCTCCACATCTTCTTGAGCTCTTCTCTGAACCCTTGGTACTTCTCCAGCTTCTCAAGTTTGGAAAGCTGCTATTCATGTGAAGAGTGATGTCACCCCACATTTCTTTCGTCCACGTTCTGTCCCCTTTGCATATGTTCCCCTCAGTGAAGAGGAACAGAAGCCACCTCTAGAAGTCAAAGTTGAAAAAAACACTATGCAAACTGATAAAAAAGAACCTCAGCTCTTCACAAGTTTCAGCTTGGTCCAGAACTTGCACACCTCCTTGGGTATCAGGTGCATTGGTACTGTATGGCCAAACTGCACTGGTGGAGCTCCCCTGATGGCAGACCAAAACCTAATGAAGAAGGGCCATCTGTGGTTACAGATCTGAAGAAGGTCTGATTGCAGTAAAATGGTTCGACAACAAATGTGTCAACCCTCTAAACAATGCCTGTGGGTTCATGCCTCTTTCATCTGTCAAAAGGTGGAGCAAAAACTCCAACGCAAAGATCACCATTGCATGCCCATCACTCATCCTTACATATAATTAGCATATGGGAGGAACTGAGTTTTCTGATATGCTATTACACCTGTATAAGACAAGTTATAAGTTATAAGTTACAAGTTAAGGAGATGGCATATTCTGCTGTTCGGATACATCGTTGACTTGAATTCCTGGTCTACACGAGTTCCTGTGCCCTACAGAACCAGAAACCAATGGCTCTCAAAAGGTTCCACCTGGCTGTGTCTGAACCAAGTCAACAAATCAGATTTGCACTGTTTTTGTTTTATTTTTTTGCAAAGCAAAAATTATTTTGCACAGTAGCATTCAATCAGAAATGGCCTGAATGTGAGTGTTTTGCACTTTTTCATAGTTGCAGATTTAAAAAATATATATTTTGTTTTTTGATATAATACTTTCCTTTGATGGAATGAAAACCAGCAATGTTTGCTGGCATGCTACTTGAAATAATCTGTATCCAATGCCCTGGATAGTTTTTGTTATTAATTTAATTATAATTTGGCACTTTATTTGATTTTTCTTCAACTGTAAATTCTACTGTACTTGTGTTTGCATGACAAATACGTAAACCATTAAGTGGCATCTCAACCATTTAGTAGAGGTCAATATTTTAAAAACTATAGGGTCTATTGAAAAATAAATGATTGTTGTTATTACTCACTCAAGTCAATAAGGAATACAAACAAAATATTTTCCATTGCTTTTTATGTTGGTGCAGTAGTTAAAGGGTTCCACAGCACACCTAATCATTTCTTACGCCACACCTATGTGCCACAGCACAGTGGTTGGGAAACACTGATCTATACAGTTATACATAAACAAGATCCCGAGATACTTGAACTCATCCCTGACCCGGAGTGGGCGCTCCATTGTTTTTTCCAGCTGACAATCATAGGGTCAGAGTTCGAGTTGCTGTTTCTCATTCTTTATGGCTTGCTCTAAGCACAGGTGGGGTTTTTTTTGTGTTGTTTTGTTTTTTGGTTGTAGTTACCACAGGTATTAATACCCAGGTCCTTAAAAGGCTGTGGCTATGATCTTTGACAAAGGTCTCTCAGAGGTCTGATTAGCTTTAGTCTGTGTGGCAGGCAATATCACAGACTTATCATTAACTTCTCACATCTTGTCATATTATCATATGATGACAACAAACATTTTAATGCAAAATGTGTACTTTACAGAGAAGTAATTTTACTGTATTAGTACTTACTGTGCTAACATGCAGTTAACGTTATTTATTGTTACTACCCTGTGGGACCTTTGTAGTAATAGTTATTCTATGGCATGAATCATATTTTTTCAGAGAAAAAATATTTCGCCCTACTTTATGGGAGCTTGGGCCCCCTTGTTTAGTCAAATAAATCAGACCCCCACATCTCTGCAACAGAAATTTATTGTGCATAGAAGCACCTCTCAAACAGCTTCTTCCACTGGGCCATTGAGACTGTTAACAGATACTACCCCCTCCTCCCTCACATATGTATAGCCCTTAACTGACCTCTGAATTCCTAACTGTTGCTCAGACCTGATTCTGGGATCCTCTTGTACTCATAATCACTCTCACCGAGGCAGTGACCTTATGACCCTAATTCTCCAATCAAATTCTTTCCTCCCATAAACTGCTCTTGTGCTCGTTTCCTGCAAGTTTGCGCATGCTCATTTTAATGCATTATTTTTTTGCTTTTACATCCTATCACTCAATGTTCTCAAAAAATGATCCCAATCCATGTCCCAACACAACTGTTTCCAATGTGCTGCAACTGCATGAAAACAAGGTGATCATTATACAGGGAGTGCAGAATTATTAGGCAAATGAGTATTTTGTCCACATCATCCTCTTCATGCATGTTGTCTTACTCCAAGCTGTATAGGCTCGAAAG
>NW_024583411.1:13404-14756 GCF_018398535.1 Haplochromis burtoni
TTTTTGGGTTCATTGAGAACATGGTTGTTGTCCAATAATAAAATTATTCCTCAAAAATACAACTTGCCTAATAATTCTGCACTCCCTGTAATGATCACCTTGTTTGGTGTTTTCCCTACTCCAAAACTTCTGGTGTTTTTTGAGTGGGGAAATGCCTCAAAAACTAAAACAAGCAGTCCCAAGGAACAGAATTTAGAAGAATTTAGAAGTCAGTCAGTCTAAGCTCAATCTCGAAACAAACATTTTCCTGGAGTTACAGAAAGCTTAATTCACATTTGCATATCCACCACAGAGGTTGCCAGGAAAGACCACCAGAGACTGCAGACACAAAGATGTAATCTTACAAAGACTACGCTTCATAAGCTGAATGCAGTTTTAGAGATTTTTAATGTCATATTTACCTCTGATGGTCTCATATATGATTAGGGTCTGTGTTGGGTCAACTGTCATTAAAGCTCACCTAAGGACAGCACAATCATATCAAACAGGTAACTCTGATTTTTGTTTTTCCCATCAGACTGCAGAAGAGATTGATCAGCTGACTGTGGATGAAGACCTAAATGACATTGAGAGAGCTGTCTACCTCCTCAGGTGAGTCTCAGCAAAGGTTTATGCGCAGGTCAACAGCACTTCAAACTGAAACCCCACCTAGTGCCCCAGGTTTGTCAGACAGCTCCAGGTGCAGATCTGTTCATTCCTGTGGGGAAATGAAGAAACTGGAGCAGAGTTCAAGCTGAGACTGTAACCATAATCCTTTTTAACCTGCCACAGAGTTCTTTTTCTCTAAGTTAAATAGGTTACAATGAGACTAAAATAAGTTCAGCTATGTTTACAGTAAAGAACAAATACAAAAGCTTTTGTAGGTATGTGGATTTCTGGATGCCTTGGGTGGAGCTGAAAGCGTTGTCCTCCACCCGTCCTCCTTTGCTGTGACCCAGTAAACTGCGGAGCTAATTGAACAATGGAAGTAATCAGCAGTCCAATCCCAGAGGGTTTAAATTAGTTCACTGAACTCATTCATAAACAGGACTTGAGCCTACAGGACTCAGACTGGAGTCTGGAGCAGATCTGAACCCATAAACCTGCCCTGTTCAGGTCGTCTTCATTTGCTTGCTTGTTATTTTTTAAATCAACAATATTTTTTATTATTCTCAAATAAATATTAAGTAAAGAAACAGAAGCAAAACAACAAAAATATATTTTTTTAAAAACGAGACACAAACAAGCCTCATGAGATCACAAGTAATATATTCGTAGTGCTTGCCAAGATAAATGGGAGGGTTACATCAGAAAGACCTACTTTTTGGGGGTCAAAATCAAAACCTTCACTGCTCACATTAAGTAATTCCCCC
>NW_024583411.1:15956-23295 GCF_018398535.1 Haplochromis burtoni
GGGATAGACAGTCAGCCACGCAGTTGGACTTACCAGCCACGTGCTGAATGTCAGTTGTGAACTCGGAAATGGCTGCCAACTGGCGCTGCTGGCGCCCGCTCCACGGATCAGAGACCTTGGACATCGCGAATGTCAAGGGTTTATGATCGACGTACACGGTGAAGCTCCGACCTTTGAGAAAAAAACGAAAAGGCCGCGTTGCGAGGTGCAGGGCCAGCAACTCCCTGTCAAAAACGCTATATTTGCGCTCACTGTTTCTAAGTGTGCGACTAAAAAAAGCGAGCGGTGGCCAGACACCGGAGACCCGCTGTTCTAACACTGCGCCCACCGAAACAAAAACCAACAAAACAAACAGACAAAAAATACATATATCAATCACCTGGATCACCTGTTGAGAAAGAAAAAAGAGAAAACAAGCAAAAAAAAAGAGAGCAATATAATAAACAACATCATCGCGATAATCTATGTGTATATAACAGTAAATACTAAATATTGAATATTATTGTAGGATAGACAGCGCACAATGTGCTTTTGCTCACAATAAGTCTGTGGATAGGAACACAAGTTTCACCAGGAAGACACAAAGGATAATAGTTTGCTGTTTTTGGACTGTGCCGTGTGCACTGAAGAGAATAGAAACCTCAACATTGAAGTTTACCTGAAGCCCACACACACTGATCAGTACATCCTCTATGACTACCACCACCATCTGGGACACAAACTGGAAAACAAAGACAAAGTTTGAAAGAGCAGTGAAAGAAGCTATCTATGTCCACTGTGATCATTTATTCAGTCAGGTAGACAGTGTTGTGACCACTGATAAGAGCAGTCCCGTCAAGTTTTGTGTTTAAGGCTTTAGAGCATGGTGTTAGCATGGTGTCATACATTGACTCAGTAAGACATCTTCCTTCATGCGGCTAGTCAGCTTTAGCTGCTTAGTTGTTTTCCCTTTTCCCTGCTTAAAATAAAGAGCAGTAGTTTGTTGTGTTTCAGCAGTAGTAACAGCAGTAGAAAATGAAACTGAACAGTACAAAGCAGCTACCATAGACCAATCCACACCTTTCTGACCTGGAAACATTCTGACTACTCATTCTATCTCCCCTCTTTCCTCCCCTCTCTCTTCCCTCCATCTCCCCTTCTATGTCAACTCTGCATCCCCGCTGTCTCCCCTCGGCTCTTCAGTGTTGGTCAGGAGGTGCAGCGGGTCAGTGTCATCAGTAACCTCCCGAGTCTCGTCCGACAGAATCCAGCTGAAACATTTCGTAGAGTAGTACCAAAGGTTCGGGTAAGTTACCTCTGTCACACTGTACTTCAAGGACATCAGAGTATGGCCACAAAATGACAGGTGCAATGTACAGGTGTGTCTTACAGGTAACCTGTCCTGTCTGTGTGACCCAGGAGGTTCTGAACGGAGCTGGAGCTGAAATCCAGCTGGCTGCAGCGGCGTCATTTTTAACCATCCTTCAAGATGACATCATACTGATCCACACCCACACTTACTCCATCCTAAAGATTGTCTTGTTGCACCTGAACCACAGAGACACAGGTAAAAACCTGAACTTCAGACGTGACAACAAGAAAAAAAGAAACCCTGGTTTGCTGGGCTCCTTTCATTGATAATAGTTTCAAATGTGTCCAGGTCCTTTCTCCCTGTAGAGATCTGTAGGTCCTGATGAGAAGGTGTGTGGTTGCGATTTTTGTGTAAGTGCTATAATTGTGGTGTTATTCTTTGATGGACCTTTCTAGTCTACGGTGTACGTATGACAGCTGGGATAGGCTCTAACCTCACACCCCAAAGACAATATTCAATAAAAGCAACTTTTGCTTGCTCCAGATTTTAAGAATATTCCATGGCTTATAAATGATGACATCATTTTTACACTGCCAACATACAGGTATAAAACATCTGTATATCTGACATTCTGACATCAAAGTTGCCTTGTTTGTTACTGATTTTGCCATCTTCATTGACAGTGGTGAGCAACGCCTGGCTGGAAACTCTGCTATTAGCTATCAACACTCTGCCCAAAGAAACCATCAAACAAGAGGTCAGTTAATGCTGGCTAATCAGTTAATCCAAAATGCTGCAGTAAGAGTACTTACAAGGACTAAAAAGAGAGAGCATATTTCTCCTATTTTGGCTTCCCTTCATTAGCTCCCTGTTAAATCCAGAAATTAAAATCCTGCTCCTCACATACAACGTCTTAAACAATCAGGCCCCATCTTATCTGAATGACTTTATAGTACCATATTACCCCATTAGAGCACTTCGCTCTCGCACTGCAGGCTTACTTGTTGTTCATAGAATATTTAAAAGTAGAATAGGAGGGAGACAGACACTATCTCTACTTTTAAGATTAGGCTTAATTGCAAAAGAATTGACTTGAACTGATTATTTACCAGATTTATATGGTCAATGAAATGCGTGTCTCCACAGGTGCTGAACCCCCTACTACATCAGTCTCAGCTGTTTCACGCTCCTCAGGCTCGGCTGGCCAGCTGTCGCATTTTAGGAAAAGTTGCCTGCAAATTTGATTCCTACATGTGAGCTGCAGCATGTAGTACTCTGTAGTATTATAATACAAAGAGTTCTCTCATTTGGTCTAATACTAACTCTGTTTCTGTGCATCAGTGTAAAGAAGGAGCTGCTGCCTTTGGCTCGTTCTTTATGTCAGGACCCGGAATTTGAAGTCCGAGCCTGTATGTGCCGTCAGCTGGAGAGCATTGCGAGAGCCACTGGGTAATTGCAAGAAAATACTGAATAAACAATCATTGGGTAAAACACAACAATGACCAATCAAAAGCCCTGCACCGACCAGATGAAATCTCACCACTAACCAACCACTAGCCAGACAGTAACCAAGCAGCCAAAAATCAAACAAAACCCAACACCTACCAAACATATGTGCTGTTTTTCTTTCAGGGTGGATGACACCAGGACAGAGCTTCTTCCTGATCTAGTGGAACTTGCTGGAGATGAGGACAGCAGTGTCCGCCTTGCTGCCTTTGACACAATCATCAACCTAATGGAGATGATGGACAGCGGTAAGTCAGATTTCATGCGGTATGCATAGGTGGCCCAGTATTTTAGTCTATTCAGTGTGTATTTGTAAACAGCTGGTTTAAAAATTCTTCTTCTCAGATGACCAACTCCACGTTGTCATTCCTTTGGTGATGGCGGTGTGTGAGGCCTCGCTGCAGGAGGATGAAGCAATTATGGCATCTTTGTCATTCCAGTTTGGGAAGCTCTGCAATGAATTGGCAGGTAGGACCAGTAGAAACAAAAGTCATTTGTTTAAATTAATTTTTTTTGGTGTCCACATATATGGACATCACATTTTGGGTTATTTAGACCAAAATACTCAATTTTGCTCTATAAGGGCCTGATATCCACTTACGAGGACATTATACTGCTACTGTTCTATGGAAATTTTAAATGAATATCCTCATATGTGGCTCTCATTTTTCTTAGAAACAAAAATTAGGTAAAAAAAAAAAAATCTGGTAATTCTTTGTTTTTACATTCATCAAATCCCAATCAACCCAAATATCAAAGAGAAATTAAAAACGCATGCGGTGGAAGAGTTTGGGTCTTAGGAGGTTAAGACATATCAGGTGAAAGGTTGCAAATAGCAGCAAGTCTGGGAGTTCAGTGAGCTCTACACTTCTAAAGTTACCCGGTGTGAAAGCCTTGCCCCTATAGAACACCAGCACTGCAGAATATCTGAACACTGCCTGCTGAGGGACAGGAACCTGGAAGGAGTGCTTGAAAAGAGCAGTCTGTTGTGATCCACAGAAGTGATCTAAAACAGAGTGTTTCAGATCACTTCTGTGGATCATACTGTTTGATGATCGTGTTTCAGGCTCACTGTTAGATGAGCAGAAGAGTCATTTACTGCAGACATTTAAGGAGATGTGTACCACTGGACTGCAGACTGATGGAAACCAGACTGATAGCAACAACGAATCCACGCTTATCCGCTGCAACTGCTGCTACAACCTGCCGGTACACATGTGCACACAAACCCACAGACAAACACTCACAGTTCGTCAGCTCTTTAGGTGGTGGGGTCACTTCCTGTTCTCTCCATCCAGGCTATGGTGGTTTTTGCAGACACAGCTCATTTCCTATCGGAGCTGTACCCTTCTTTCTCTAGTCTTTGTAGTGACCCAGAGGTCTGTGTCCGGCGCAGCGCAGCAGCCAGTTTCCACCAGGTGAGATCCAGGCCTGATTCCAGATGGTCTATCCTCAGGGATTGGGCCTTTTGGCTGAGAAAGAAAGACATAAATGATCAAATAAAATTGCTAAATGATTGCCTCACTCTGATTGACTGCTTCCTTTCCCGCCTTGCTGTCAGGTGGTCAAGTTGCTTGGTTCAAAAGTCCAGCTGGTCCACAAAGAACTTCTGTGTCTGCTTCAGGATGATGCACTGGAGGTGAGCGGCAATGCCCACTATCACTGTTTCATCAATCAGGATTTAGGGCCAAATGCCAATAACTTTCTGTGATGTCACAGTTTAGAAAATCATACATCAGGTTTTATTTGAATAAAGTGTTATGCTGGATTTTCTCTTGAGGTGCTGGATGCTCTGATGACTCATGTAGAAGAAACTTTGGAGGCAGTTCTGTCACGAGGAGAGAACCAGACGCTGGACAACAAGGTGAGAAAATAAAAATTTTCATTTTCACTTTAGTTTATCTCTCATTGCTTCCTTTAATCAAGTTCCCAGATCTGATGGCAGGACTACTGTTAGCTGAACAGAAGATTGGACGTTCCTTACGTTGGCGGCTTCACGAGAAGCTGCTACAACGTTATAGCTGCCTGGCAAGACTGCTTCCTGGAGAGCTGCTACACCAGAGCTTCTCCCCTCGCATCTTCATTATCCTCACCACCAATGTGAGCACTGCCACATGCCACACCACGTCACAGCATGCTACATACAATATCCCATAGCATCCCACAGGTGAACCTGTGACAATAACACTGCTGTTTTGGTTGCAGAAAGTGTTGCCGGTACAGAAGGCGGCAGCTCGCACATTCTGCACATTCCTGCGCTACAACCGCAAACAGGAGCAGCGTCAGGAGATGATGGGGCGACTCATACAAGGTCAGAACATTTCTGGTTCTTCTGGTGCTTTTACTCTGATATTTGAACAGCAGAACATCAATAGGAATGCAGCTAACATGTAAATGCTGACAATCTGATAATCTCAGATCTGGCTCAGGGACGCAGCTACTGGCATCGTCTGAGGTTCCTAGATGTTTGTGAAACTGCCACAGAGATTTTCTCCAGAAAATACTTCAACAAACATTTCCTGATTCCAGCACTGGAGCTAGTCCATGACCCAGTTGCCAATGTCAGGTACATACTCATTTCGTCCAATGAGACATTGGCAAATCTGTCTGACATCCTACTAAACACACCTTTCTGGCTCTCAGGTACAAGCTGTGCCAGTTGCTGCCCAGGTTGCGTTCTTCGCTTCGTCTGCCAGCTGACAAACAGCTGCTACAGAAACTTGACTTCTGCGTCCAGAAGCTGCTTTGCAAAGAGAAAGACAAAGATGTGGTGGCCATGATTCGCAAGGTAACGCCTACCAGAGTCCAGACTATTCCAGATATTCAGGTCTGCAGACTTCAGATTCTGACTGTGTTGTTGATGAAGGTGATCAATGTTTCCATCGTCTTTTCCAGACAGTCTTGGAACTGGACAAACTAGACCTCTCAGAACCTGTAAGAAGTTGCTTTAACATGGAGCTGAAATGAGAATGCAGGTTTACAACTGACCTCTAACCTCCTTCATGTCTTGTGTCTGTGAACAGTTTCATAAGAGGCAGGAGAGGGACTTGTTGGACCAGAAGAAGGAGAAGGAGGAGACGCTGTTGCTGGAGATGGTGAGTCTGAGACCTGCTACTAGATACAGCCTGAGCTGCCTTGCTTTGTTATAAAAATGTCTTTGTGTTGTCAGGAACAGCTGGAGAGGCAGCAGAATGAAGGAAAACTGAACTCTGACAAACACCCGGAGAGAAAAAGTGAGCTGGGGGGGGGTCAGTCTCAGCAGAAATTTAGACCTGCAGTTCAGTCTGTAAACCATGTTTCTTTGACAGGAAGAGACAGCAAGACCAGTCTATCTGCCACCAAGTCCATGTCTGTGTCCTCATCTGCAGGCACCTCATCCTCCTATGGTGAGACGATGATGATGATGTTAATGATGGTGATGACGGTGATGATGATCTCCTCTCTGTGCAGGTAAAGAGATGAGAAAGGCAAAGCTGTCACGGAGTCGGTCCCTCACCAGTCAGCCGACAACATCTAAACCTGTGACCTCAGACAGATCTCTGTAAGAACATCAACTTCCTCCACCCTCACCCTTAGTTACATAAACCTTCTGCAGCACAGAAAAAATGTGTGTCTCTGTATTAACAAGGCTGATACAAAGGTCATTCTGAGTCTAGCCTGAGGTTTGAATTCTGCTATACAAAGATCTCATCTGTGACCAACTGTGAATATTATATATAATATTGACAAAGTAAAGACCATTAATACAAAATAAGACCGCATGTAAAATAACATTTATTACAGTAAAAAAAGATCATGCTAATAATGCCTCGTTGGCTGCATGTCGCAAAATGAACTGGTTGCCATTCTTCTGAAGTTTCTTTACAATTGTCCACTTTTTTAGTTAAAGCTTTTACCCAGCACATTGCACGCTCCTGCTTCCTACTTGCTTACCAGTAGCTTATACCCACTCTCACACACGAGCAGTGCAATAATTGTTTAGGCAAGCTTGACCTTCAAAATAAAATCAGCACCATTTCAACTAAATGAAATAAAAAGTAACAGATTCCACTTGCAATTACAGCTATGACATTGACAAAAAATTATATAAACATTATCCTTATGGCAACAGATACACAATGGATGGCATTACCTTGGCCTCCAGTAACACTGTGAGGACCTTGGAGTTATTTTTAACCAGGATATGTCCTTCAATTTACATATTAAACAAATATTTAGGACTGCTTTCTTCCATTTGTGTAATATTTCTAAAATTTGAAATATTTACTTACTTCAAGGCTGGACTACTGTAATTCATTATTATCAGGATGTCCTAAAAATTCCATGAAAAACCTTCAGTTAATCCAAATGCAAAAGTACTGATAGGGACTAGAAAGAGAGAGCATATTTCTCCTGTATTGGCTTCCCTTCACTGGCTTCCAGAATCAAGCTTAAAATCCTTACTTAACACATAAAAGTCTTGAATAATCATGCTCCATCTTATCTTAAAGACCCAATACCATCCATCCATCCATCTTCATCCGCTTTATCCGAGGCCGGGTC
>NW_024583411.1:23908-34615 GCF_018398535.1 Haplochromis burtoni
AGGCAGTCCGAAAGTCTTTTTCCATGGCCTCTCCGAACTCCTCCCACACCCGAGTTTTTGCTTCAGCCACTGCCCGTGCCGCATTCCGCTTGGCCTGTCGATACCTTCACCTCTGGTGTCCACCATTTGGTTCGGGGATTACCACCACGGCAGTCACCAACCACCTTGCGGTCGCAGCTCAATGCAGCAGCAATGGAGACGCTGAACATGGTCCATTCGGACTCAATGTCCCCAGTCTCCCTCAGAATGCTGTTGAAGCTCTGCCGGAGGTGTGAGTTGAAGATCTCGCGGACCCAAAAAAAAAAAAAGAAGAAAAAAAAAAAAAGATCTCGCGGACCCGATACCTTCTTATCTAAATGATATTCAACAGGTACCTTATCAGGGGTAGCAGTAGGCACCATCTCAGTATCCTGTGTGTAATGTCAGGGTCCCTGCTTCATACAATCCTGATCAAACATTTAAAACCACTTGAAAAATGGCAAAAACTCATATTATGTATGGCTGGAGCTTAACAAGGTTCCATGTAGAGCTTCAACATGCAACAAGAAGAAATGGGAGTGAGACAAAACAATTTTTTGAGCATTAAATTTATTGAGAACAATGCTTAAACTGAAATGGGCTGTTTTACAGCTGATCAAAAGTTTAGGACCACATGCCTTTAAAAGGCCAAAAATGTGGATTCATTGTCATTTTCTGTCAGGAGGTCACACTGTCATGACATTCTGATGGCAAAGGCAAAGAAACTTTCCCTTTTTGAACGTGGTCATGTTGTTGAACTGCATAAGCAGGGTCTCTTGCTGCTCGCCATCACTGCTGAGGTGATGGCAGTAAGACGGTCATTTGGAATTTCTTAAATGATCCTGAGATTTATGGAGCAGAAGAGTCAAGTGGAAAACCCAAATAAATTTCACTAGCACTGAGCTGGAGGATCCAATTGGCTGTCCGTCAAGACACTGGAAGATCCTCGACCCAAATTAAGGCGTTACTGGTGCCGACTGCAGCCCCATAATCATCAGATGACATCTGAGACTAAAGGGCTTCAAAAACAAAAAATGTCTTCAAAGGCCTCGTCTCCTTGAACGCTACAGAACTGACCATTTGGACTTTGCAAGAGAGCACCAAACATGGGACATTGAAAGGTGGAAGAAAGTTTTATTCTCTGATGAGAAAAAATTTAACCTTGATGGTCCTGATGGTGTCCAACATTACTGGCATGACAAGCAGATCCCACCTGCGATGTTTTCTACATGCCACAGTGGAGGGGGCGCCATAATGGTCTGGGGTGCTTTTTCCTTCAGTGGAACAATGGAGCTTCAGGAGGTGCAGGAGCGTCAAACGGCCATTGGCTATGTCCAGATGTTTCAGAGAGCATCCTTCATGACTGAGAGCACTCGTCTGTGTACTGACAATCGGTATTTTTCAACAAGACAACGCTATAGTACACAATGTCCGCAGGACAAGGTACTTCTTCCAGTAAAATAACATCACTCTTTTGAACTATCATGTGTGTTCCCCTGATCTAAATCCAATTGAGAACCTTTCAGGACGGATGGCAAGGGTACTTACAAAAATGGACAACAGTTCCAGACAGTAGATGCCCTTCATGTGGCCGTCTTCACCACTTGGAGAATGGTCCCAGACACCTCATGGAAACTCTTGCATCAAGCATGCCGCAACGAATATTTGAAATGAACAGCAATAACGGTGAAGCTACTCATTACTGAGTTCATGTTTGGAATTTGATTTCTGTTTTAGGGGGTTTACGGGGTTCTTTGCAGGTGTGGTCTTAAACTTTTGATCAGCTGTAAAACAGCCTGTTTCAGTTTAGGCGTTGTTTTCAATAAATTGCATGTTCAAAGAATGTTTTGTCTCACTCCCATTTCTTCTTGTTGCATGTTAAAGCTCTACTTAGAACCTTGTTAAGATCCAACAATGCAAAATGCGATTTTATGCCATTTTTAAGTGGTCTTAAACTTTTGATTTGGACTGTATTTTCATTGATTTGGACTGTAAAGACTTATAATTCTATGGCACTGATTAATCCACAGATGAACATGTATCTTGTTAGCGTGTTTGTGTGTGTTGGAAATTTTTTAGGTTGGTTTGTATAAAATTAGCTCTTTTAATTAGAAACTTTTTTTTAACTCTAAACAAGCTCTGAGAAAGACCTTACTCCACATTTTGCTAGCTAGCACACCCAGCTTAACATTTTCAAAACAGTAATGGTTATGTATCTTCTGTAAAGACACCAAAATCCAACCTGACTCTGATGCATCCATCGGTTTGAGAATGGGTGTGTGTTGGCGTCAGGTTCCAGAAGTCCATTATATTCTAGTTGATTTATCAATTGTGTGTTTCAGGAAGGTCAAAGAGCTGAGCAGTGGATCTGCATCTGGGAAGGCCTCCATGTTGACCAGTAAAGGTAGCTTACTGACACTCAGGCCTGATCGACTTCAGAGTCAGTCTCTATATGAGTGTCTTTACTGTTTTCATGTCTCTTACAGATGACTCTTTAAGGACAGCTCACTTCAGCATGGGAGCCCAGTCTGCCTCCTCCATGCCAGTCCTGATCCGTAGCAACACTACTAGTCTCCTGGACAGGGCCAGTACCCTGGACCAGAGAGACCACAGGACCAGTACTCTAGAGCAGAGAGACCACAGGCCTAATACACTTGACTACAGGACAGTTAACATGGATCACAGGAACAATATAATGGACCACAGAACCAGTACATTGGACCAGAGAGACCACAGAACCAGTACCTTGGATCAGCGAGACCACAGGACCAGTACTCTAGAGCAGAGAGACCACAGGACCAGTACCTTGGATCAGCGCAGTAAAACAATGGATCGGGGGTGCGGCATGAAGGAAGGCCAGTCCAGGAAGCTATCCATGTAAGTTCTTTGTTCTAGCATAAACCTGGGTCCTGTTCCACAACATGGAATTAGAAAAAGTGAGTTCAGGTGCTTTGGGACCAAACAGTTTTGAGGATAATTGAGGATAACTTTCAGAGAGCTCTGTTATTTATTTCTTCCTCCATACAGTTAATGTAAGGACAGTTAATGTAAGGGCAAATATCTACTGATGTTTAAATCTTTGCAAATATTAAACAATGGTTTAAACTTCGGTGACTGTCCAAAGTTTTCAGTAGTCAACCTATTAGAGGACAGAAACAGCCATCTGTGGACATCACAGAATTACCATGAGATAAGAACCACATCGTAAACTGTTTGATCCACAGTTTATTTTTTATCTACACTTTATTATCTTTTCCCATTACACTCCTGTTTAAAGTTTAAACATAAATCCTTCACCATGATCCAGAATTCAGCTCCTTTGGAGGCCCCACCTTTTATTTTCTAACCACCATGATGGCGGTTTTCTTTGCCCATACAGATGAACGCAAAGCAATAAAGTTATTGATTATTGATTGACCTTTGATCAGCTGATCTCAGGGCTACTGAGTAAGAAGTCTGATCTGGTTTCATTTTCTCATATTTTGCAGAAACAGGAAGTCAAACTCTTTCAGCGTCCAATCGGGACGAGACTGAAGATGATGACATCATCATACCTCCTCTAGGCCATTAGCCAGTCAGCATTCAGAAAAGAGTTTCCATTCAGCTTCAGGACATTACCCAGAATACATCAGGACCTCATCAGAGACAGGGGAGTCTGATTCTACCTGTATCTATTGAGAACTGTGTAGACTGATGATCTCATCCTGCCACCTGATTGATTCAGTAAAAGAGTCCACCCACAAATTGTTGCTGTGTTCTTATTGGTTAAAGCAGGGGTCTCAAACACGTGGCCCGGGGGGGGGGGCTCCCTATGTTAATGTGAAGAAATATAATGCAGTTTGATCTGTGAAGTTACTTTTTTTGTTAGGGAGGATTTGTTTGTTGTTGAGTGCAATGTTAAAACAAGTTCTTTAAAAAGCCAAAAATGGACAGCAAGGCAATGTGACCAGAGTACAAACATGCTGAGGGATTGGCTGTGTTAGTTCAGTGAGAGTCAAAAACTAATGTGTACACTGCATTTTTATTCTGTTAAATATGAACAAAATGATAGCAGAAGTGCTGCCACATGTCTAGCCAGAAAGAGAGGACCAACATGTTTATTTGGTCATTCAATGAAAGGCTTCCGTTAGTTAAGAGAGAGAGAAAAAAATTGTCTTGTTATACAATATTTGAATTTTTTTTAAAAACCAAACAAACAAACACTACATATTAGGAAATATTTGTGGGTGTTTTCTTGTTTGTTTGTTTTGTACTACTTGAACATTAAAGTGGCCCTCCAATGAGACGACAGTGCCAGGAGTGGCACACAGCTCATTTAAGTTTGACACCCCTGGGTAAAAGGTTTCAGCTGCTGTCCTGTGACTTTTTTCTCTGAGCTTCTCTCATAGTGTCATTTCAATAAAAGTTCATATGATCCAAAGATCAGAAAAAAGTGAATATCAATCCCACTCCACCTGCAGCATTAACACGTTTCCTTACTGGTTATCTAACAAAGTCATACATAATCAATCATCAGTCACGGTGAACAAACCAGGACTGAAAAACCCTACATGTAATGCAGTACTTTTACTTGATATTTGTACATCAGGGGAGGTTGAGAATACTTCTTCCACAGGTGAGCACCTATGAACACATCAGTACTGCGGAGGATTCACGTTAAATAGGTTTAATATTTCATAAATGCAACAGCACAGGATACACAACATGCTAATCAGCTGTAAACACAATGTGCAGCTGATGGAGAGGTCTACATCAGAGTTTCACATAGAAGTTTCAAAAGTGGAAAAGAATAAAAAAAACAACAACAGTTAAAACAAACAAAAATAAAATATCAGAGCTAACTTACTGAAATTACTGATGAATATTATCTATATTCTCTGTGAAACTATGGCCTCAGTCACACTAGAGGAAAAAACAGGAGAGTAACCTTCATGTGACCAGGAGAAATCAGCCAATGACTGCACTGAATTTTTTTCACGTCTGGGGCTGATTGTAAGTAATCCGGCAACCTATCACTCAATCATCTAACTTATAAACACAGACAGATTGCCAACATGGATAAATTACTCAGCCTTAAAACTTTGGCTCTGTCCTGTCGCACTTTACTCAGTACTCACTTTGAGTGTTAACCCTAACATATCCCTGCTCCACAGTGATACTGGGACTTCTGAAAAAGTTGATTCTGTTCGTCTGGACGTTTTCAGTGAGAAACGTTTTGTCATCATCAGGTGACTTCTTCAGTCTCAAATCACTGCAGGTTTCCAACCTTATAAACAGTACATGATAGGTTCAAGCTACAAACCTATTCGCTGGAACATTGAAGACAATATAATTACACAGCAAGCAAGACACGAAGTAGGCAAAGTTCTTCATGTTTCTCGTGCATGGGAGAGAACCGGACAAACGCCGTTCCTTCGCTTGACCCCAGTTGCTCTCGTCCGCTCCCCCGTAACACTGCTCTTTTATTGAGGTTACATGAATATACATAGGTTCATTAACATATGACGTCTATATACAAACAAAGAGTACCTTGCCTGTGTGTTGTGTAAGTGTGTGCGTGTGTGGGGTCAGAGGGTGACCCCATAAATGACTTCCCTAAACCTGCTGGTCTGGAAGTCCAGCAGTTCATCTAAACAAAAGGCACTTAGCCTAAAACAGGTATAGATACGTTTATCCTACCATAAAACAATAAGACAAGGTACGACCTCTCTCGTGCTCCCAGAGTGCTCTCTAATGCACACAAAGTTTGCAGACTATCAAGGATCAAACCTCTACCAATCTACAACTAATTATAAAACTCTTAAGCATATGTAAGTAGATATTTCTAAGCATAAATGACAATCAACAATACAAAACCTAACAGCACATTTGCACAATGACTAAAACCAGCCCACTGAATAATGGGCTGCGAGGTCAGTTCCTTGATCATTTATATGCAACTTGTCATGACCATTGGTCAACCACTATTGATCAATAGCCATGAGTACCATTCACAGAGAGAAATTCAGTGGGCTAGTTTCAGTTATTGTGCAAATGTACTGTTTAGAAGGTTGGAAACCTGCAGTCAGCTGAGACTGAAGAAGTCACCTTATGATGACGAAACGTTTCTCCCACTGAAAACGTCCAGATGAACAGAATCAACTTTTTGGGGATTTCCTTAACTAGATGATTGAGCATGCATCAAGACAAATACTGGGATTTGACTTAAACTGAGCAAAACTGAACTTGATGGAGCATCAAGGAGAGGAAGAAGGAGAATCCCAACACACTGTGGATGCAAGGTCCTATTGCCTTTTAGAGCAGAGTGGCTTTAAAAGTCTTTATTCTTCACAGAGATCAGTACACAACAAAAACGTGTGCGCACACACAGAGCTACATTCATATTTCCTTCTTTTACTTCCCTCAATAGGCCATAATGCAAAATGTATCTCTGCCAACATGCAGCTATTAATGTGGCCATGTCAGTGTTTTAGAATGTTTGAACGTCACAATATGTTAAATGGGTTCAATTAATGCGTGCAAAGACTTACGCATTCTCCAAATACAAGACAAATGTTTACCACACAAGAACTAAATCCAGCTGTGCCATGTATGTGTCAAACTGCAACAACAGAAAATGCGGCCAGTTTAAAGAAAGAAGTGATAAAAATTTATACTCAGTAGATTCTTAAGAAAACAGACCGCTTTGATGAAGGATTTTTCTTCTGTATTCCTGCCGCGCCTCAACTGTGAACTTGGGAAGGAGTCTTGCTCCATTCACTGAGATCAAAGGCAATCTTTCAGAGTCTGAGGGAATAAAATGAAAATGACTCAACTCTGTATCACATCACCATGGACCACGGGTGTTGATTCTTTCATTCAGGAGTGTGTCTGTTCTTCTTTATGGGTCCATTAAAGCAGCCCTAGAACCATTTACCTAGTAATTCTTTAGAGATGCCCTCATAGCGACGCTTTCTTACTGTGGATACAGAAGTCCAAAATATGAAAATCTTCTTACTAATTGATCAACCCTTTATCACATCTTAATCCACCAATGTTGGCCTGAAGACAGCAGCTGAGTAGGAGTGGTTCCTCTAATAACTACTTTCTGTCTTCAAAGTGACCATCTCAAAGCTTCACAGAGATCACAAGGTGACTGCATACGGTCACACCGTGATCTCCAACCATTGTTTTTCCTAGTGTGACTGTGCTCTTATTGATAATGATAAAGATGTTACAGTCAGATGTCAGAGAGAATGTTACAGACAAGCCGCTAATGGGACGCTAACAGAATTAATAATGTAAATCGCTGTTATATATCTAGCTAATATTTGTCACAGGACATCATTAGAAGATGGGACGGGGGGTGGGGTGACTGTTTGCCGCCGGGGAGGCTTGGGTTGGTGTTTGGGCCCATTTATTTGCAGGTGGGGTCGTTGACTCGGCCAATGAACATCAGGCCACTGGTGCTTTGATGGTAGATGATGAAGATGAAGGGTCTGTTGAATGTCAGTCGAGGAGGAGGTGAGGAGAACACTGCATCTCCGGCGCTGGTGTCACTGCTGCTCTCTTCAACGGAGATGACGGACGTATGATACACCTGAGTGGAGAAGAAACCACAGCAGAATCTCGATTATTTAAACCAGGGGTAGGCAACTCCAGGCCTCGAGTGCCGGTGTCCTGGAGGTTTTAGATGTGTCCTTGATCCAACACAGCTGATTTAAAGGGCTAAATGACTCCTCAGCATTTCTTGAAGTTCTCCAGAGGCCTGGTAATGAACTAATCATTTGATTCAGGTGTGTTAACCCAGGGTGCGATTCAAAACCTGCAGGACACCAGCACTCGAGGCCTGGAGTTCGACACCCCTGATTTAAACCTTTCCTGAATAAATCAACACAGATGTCATCATCAGGTGATCAAATCTCTGTGACCATGGACACTCTAAAATATGGACGTAATGTCTGGGTCTGAAAAGTGAAGCGAACACTGAACTGACTTAAACCTGTATTCTCTGTAATGGCAACTTGAAGGAGATAACTGAGGGCAAAAAGGTTTCTAGTCCTTTATGAAATTTGGTGATGAAAAGGGCTTCCTGACCTCTGACCACAGTTCAGGGCTCAGTCCTATGTTTCAGAAAGGATGATGACCCAGGGGACGCTTGTGATCACATAAAAAGTGATTGACCGGCAACCTTTTACCCCTTTTGGCTGGATGTTAGATGCTCCAGGCTCTTGTTTTGTTTTTTTAATTTTATTTTATTTATACAGCGCCAAATCTCAGCAACGATTGCCTCAAGGTGCTTTATATTGTAATGTAGACCCTACAATAATACATACAGAGAAAAATCCAACAGTCATATGATGCCACTTTGGCAACAGTGGGAAGGAAAAACTGGTAAAAACCATAGGCCCACCCCAGTGCATGCTGGTCCTATACCAGTCCTTTTACTTACAGAAAATGGCCCTAGAGTTCTTCCTACCTGACTTAACAAGATAAACAATAACAACAAAAAAAGAAAAAGAAGTATTAACCTACAAATTAAACTAGCAAACAACCCGAAAATATGAGTAAACCAACAACAAGCTTTAACAAATTTCAAAAATAATAAAAATAAAGAATAAATAGCTCCAACACCTGGAATTACAGGTTTAACCATAAAGAGAATTTATTCTGAACTCTGCCCTTTGATGTCATCACAACCCCCCTCCAGGTGGTTGTGATGACATCACAACCCCCTCCAGGTGGAGATGCCTCATATCCAAACAGCTCTTAATGTGGCAGACACTCACCTGTTTAAGTTTGGACCCTTCAGCTCCACCCATGTTGCTGAGGTCAGCGTCATCCTGAAACACCTGGGTGATGTCAAGAGTCTGCAGTGCATCCTTAAGTGAGTATGAACGGTCCAATGAAAAGCGAGGAAACTGTACCTCCAATTTCCTATTTACAAAAGAAGAACATTTATTTCCTGGTTTTAATGAAGAAGCCAGTGGGAGGAAGAACAGTAAGGAGGGAGGAAGGAAAGGAAAGGAAAGGAAAGGAAAGGAAAGGAAAGGAAAGGAAAGGAAAGGAAAGGAAGAGGGCCTCACGTCTTCTTCAGCTGGCGGATCCAGGCCTGGATCTTATCAGCCGTAACTTCCTCCTCCACGGCGGTGACGTCCACGCCTTCATCGGGAAGCACGGCCAACATGGCTGCGCCATCTGTCATCGGCAGCTTCAGCACGCCAGCCTTCACCGCAGCATCGTACGCCAGCAAGTACTTATCGGCCCTAAACATCATCGGAACCATGACGACATGATAGCTATCCACATAGAACCGCTCGTCCTGAGTGGACGACGCATTAAAGGGCGGAGTGAAGCTTGCTGAAACACACAGAAACTTTATTTGAACATATTATTGAGACAAGCTGCAGTTCTTCTGACGTCCAGCAGAGGACTCATGCACAGGACTGTTAGTGACCTACGGTATTAACGTCCTGACACTTTAATTGGTGTGGAAATTTTAAGCATGTTGATGCGGACTCCATGCTATCGGCATACCGGCAGAGCGTGGATCAAGAACATAGGACAATCAAAAGAGCTGTCACACCTTAGTTCAAAGACTGAGGAGGTGGAGTTGTGGAGCCTCGCAGGACTGCTTCAACACTAAGTCCTGCCCTCTCGCAGATGATACATACCTCTGTAGGCTGTAACGGCGGCGAGCAGCAGCTGGGTCTGATGGTCCACTTCGGAAATGAAATCCTGGACCTGGTCTACAGTCTGCTCCAGCGCCCACTGGTTGATGGTGTTGATGGCTTCATAAGCATTTGTGTAGTCCACACCCTGAACTGTGCCTCCGAGCTTGGTCTGAACCAGGTTCAGGTAGGACGAGGCCACTTGGACACTCTGAGAGGGGAAGATGGCCGCACCCTGCTGCAGAGAGACTGTCGGAATGGCGTTCCTCAGAGTCTGAAACACATCTGAGCACAGGAGCACCACTTAGAACCTGAACCACAACCAGAATCTGGTGACCCTTGATCTTAAACCCACCTGGGAGTGTCTGAGCGTCCAGCCTGGTCAGCGTAAGTCCCGCCTGCAACTGCTCGCGGGTCTGTCCGTTGGTGGCACTCAGCAGCACTGTCAGAGCAGCAGACAAAGTGAACGGACACAGTAGGACGTTCTCGTCAGTGCGGGCGGCGAGTACTCGGTACAGACGGGCGCCAAAGTCCGCGTTCCTGCTGATCAGGTCCTGCAGAGCACTGGTCTCTGAGGAGGCGGGGCTTAGCAGGAGTACGAGGACAATGCTGACCAATGAGATGGGGCCCGGGTGAGTCATGGCGTCCTGCGTGTTAGATAAACAAAGCCTGAACCTGTGCTGTATACCTGGGGTCCGTTCTTCGTACCTCGCTTACTACATCCAAGATCAAATGACACATCCAAGATCAAATCATCGCGCCAACTTTGACCTCGCTATCCCGGTTCTCCGAACACACCTGTTGTTGACTATTAGTATAGCTGGATGAAGTAATGTGAGATCACTGGGTGGCTTAACAGGGGCTACGCATCGATAGTAGAAACATTGATTGGCAACCCTTTGATTGGTCGGCGAAAATGTCGAAGGAGCGCGCTCAGTATTTTTCGGCAGCAAAGCAAGAACTCTTGATTGAGGGATTTCAGGAGTTTCAGAGTTTAATTAAAACGCAAGGGAACACTGCAAAGGCTGCAAAAGCAAGG
>NW_024583411.1:42291-43920 GCF_018398535.1 Haplochromis burtoni
AGCAGGTTTACGCTTACGGCTCTGTTGCTATGACAGCAAGTCCCGGATGAGCTTCGGGGAACCGAACGATCCAGGATCACGCGAAATCGTCAATAATCTCATCCAGCTAACTTACTTAGCGAGGTACGAAGAACGGGCCCCGGGGCCTTACCTGTGAGGTAAACACGACATCACAATAATCACATGAACAGGTGATCGAACACGTCATCGGTCCATAGCGCCACGCCCTTAACATCTTGTGACGTCATTTGTTTTTGTTTCCATTTCCTGATCAGACTTTTAATGTGAATTACTTCTCGATCGCTGATTAGCTGACAACAGCGGAGGAAGAAAATCAATCACAAATCTTACTGATGATCGAGTCTACCGCTGTAAACAACAGCAAACAACCGACAGGAAACAAACACGCTGGGTCTGACCTGCAGCTGATGTTCAATCTCTGATTTTCGATCTGAAGCTTCACGCGATGTGCATCACCGACCAGCTCCCATTCCGACCCTCACCGGAAACTACAGCTCAGAGTACGACACGCCCATTTCAAAATAAAAGCCGAAACTTTATATTACGTCAAACCAAACGATTTTTTAAACTCAATAAGATCAGCTGATCGGTCATAAAGGATCTCACCCAGCTTTGTGGTGTTCATCACGTTCCAGAAACGCAAGCTTTTCTCTTCCGGAAAGCGTCAGTTACCATGGTAACAGACTGTGCCCCTTACCTGGAGAAGATGACAGAGTGGAATTTTTCACTCAGTGAATCACAAAACACCATCATACGACAGGGTATGAGAACAATATATGGAATGTGGAGATAACACGTTGCTGTCCCCTTCTCGTGTCAGTGAAACAAAGCGATCAGTCCCTCAGTGATACATCATCCATCCTCGTTCATGCACGAGGGTGTAACCATCGATAACCTCGCATATCTCCATTACCAGACATTTCGTTTTGCACAAATCCTATCTTCTACATTTGTGTTTTCCTTCTGATCAGACGAAGCTTGCTGTACCATCTCTTCATCGTCCTCATTCTGATTTCCGCCCTGTGTTTATGATTCCAAAGACAAATTGTTTCCTTTATTACTACAACGGAAAGTACGTCCTCGCTAACACAGCGGCACTTTGTCCTGAAACAACAGCTGTAATCTGCACATTACCACTGCTATTTCTTAGAATGACCAATAATGGCTTTTCTATTTTTCTAAATGTGGCTGTACCATCCACACCGGTGATTGTCTGCCAAAAACTGCTTTCTTGTTAGTGTATAATATGTGAAACATATATCAAATGTATCCCTCAAGAATGATATCACGTCATCTTGAGCAACAAACAACATTCCTGTAACAAGGTAGAAGCCGCAATCAGTTTTTGGCAGTGAGATTTATGTATCCTTTATGTTTGCAGTTAAAAAAATATATTGACTTTAAAAATATCTTTTAAGAGTAATCTGACCAAGAGAACAGCTGAAATTGCAACAAATGCAAAAACAGTTCTTTAAATATATTGTAAGTGGACAAAAGGGAGCTGATTGATTATAATGTAAGTGCAATAACACAGTCACAATGATACTTGAGAAACAGGTAATTTTTTAATTTTATATATAACCACTTTGTAATACCTGTTCACCAAAG
>NW_024583411.1:45895-47508 GCF_018398535.1 Haplochromis burtoni
AAAAAAGAGCTAGAAAATTCACCACACTGGGAAGGGTGAAGACAACTGGGTCGCCCGGCCCTGGCCACGAGGTGTCCCTTATTTGTTTTTCAGGGAGTTGGCAACCCTAGGCACGACCCGCAGTGAATTACTCTGAGAAGGTGCATTAAAAATAAAGCGCACCGATGCACATCGCAAGTTAGCTCGCATAGACACATTAGTTGTGTTGCTTCTTAATGACGGCATATTAGCTAATTACCCAATTACCAGATTCAACTTGTAATTGGCCAAAAACCACCTAGCCTACCGGTGAGAGTAACCTTGCTAGCTGACAGTTTTTTCAAGCGATGTTGAAATTTCCACATTCCGACACTTCAAATGCCTCAGAGCTGTCCACTCAGCGCAGCATCAGCACCACGGAAATACAATACTGTACTAATGGTAAATGGTCTGTATTTGTATAGCACTTTACTTGGTCCTAAGGACCCCAAAGTGCTTTACACTATACACACACACATTCACACACTGGTGATGGCAAGCTACAGTGTAGCTACAGCCGCCCTGGGGCGCACTGACAGAGGCGACGCCAACATGTCAACAAATATAGATCTATAAAGTTGTTCTATATAGTGTGTAACTGTTGATATAGAGCGTTATTAAATTTATTGCTAATGCAATGGTTGATATGGCACATTGACTTCTGAGAAAATTTTAGATGGCACTCATCAGAAAGGTGGACGACCCCTGCCTTATACTATGATACAAATGTTTAAAAAAAGCAAAGAAAAGTGCTTTAGTGCTTGTCTTTTAGCTAACACCGTGTAGGAGAAAAAATTACATTAATAAATAATATGAACAATAATCACAAATCTAAGAAAAGCAGCTGCATGAGGCTACAATAGAAACACGTGTTCACACATGATAGCAGTGACAGTGAGGTTGAATCAGTCTGACGGAGGACAAGCTCTACTGTGGGGGTGATGGGCTGTCCATGATTCGACTCAAACACTTCCAAATTCTGACCAATGATGCTTGCAGTCTTGTGGATTAGTTTGTTGATTCAGCTGCATCTCTGCACTGATGCTGCCCTTCAGCAGAGTAAACGGCTCTTGCTGCCACAGACTGGTAGAACATCTCCAACATCCTGCTGCACACATTAAAGGACCCGAGCTTCTTTAGAAAGTAGAGTTTCTCGTACACAGCATCACTGTTGGTCCTCAACAAAAAGCATATTTTTTTTACTTAGGACATTCATGTCAAGTAAAAAGATTACTTCTATAGCACATTTAAAAACCTCAGCTGAAAAAGTACATAAAAGTTACTAAATCAACATTGGATCAAGAAACATCCAAGATTAGCTGTTTCACAGGCCGCAGGAATGCAGCGCCAAACCATCAAGACACGTAACAAGATTTAAAACTGGATCCTCAAAGCAGTAACATATTTAAAGGGATAAACGAGTCACAGCTGGAAGCTGATGTGAACGCCTGCTTAACGATCAGGCTGATAAAACTTCAGGCTGCTGCAGACACAGTTTCTATTTCTGCTCTAATCTGATTACACTTCCTGTTAAATATGTTCAGTCACTAAATCATGTCAAATGACATTAGAGTATTTAAAAGTAGAATGGGAGG
>NW_024583411.1:49608-51772 GCF_018398535.1 Haplochromis burtoni
GCTCAATACGGGACGTGTACTTTTGTTTCGAAATACGGGACGATTCCGTATTTTAAGGGACGGTTGGCAACCCTATCTGGCGCTATATAAATAAAATTGAATTGAATTGAATTGAAAAGGTTCAGTCTGAAAATAATCTGAATCCACTTTAGCGGGTCAACCAGAACCGAATCATAGGCTCCTGAACAGACCAGAGTCAACCTGCACAGCAAAATCAGGATCATGTATCAGTCTGGACCTCCCAGCTCATTCTGTCCAGATCAAAGAGATATGAGGCCACTAACACACCTGTCTGACCCCCAGTCAATGCATCAGTGTCCACAACCTTCAGAACAGTCAGGAAACAGTGTGATCACTCTTTAATAATCTGATGCTACTGATGCTGTTTAATAAAGTTTATTTTCTATTTGAAGTCCAGCTCTCAACTCCTCTGAGCCCCTCCCTCCACACGGCAGCGTTTTGTCCGTCACGTGCCAGGTGAGGCGCAAACACCACCTCCAACCTGCGGAGAGCACTGCTCTGGTCACCACGGACGACCGTTCCTTGGAGACGGCTCATCATCAGCCGAACCATCACCTGATTGGCCCACGCCAACCCAAGAGCAGGAGACACGGTGGACAGCGAAGGCCTGAGTAGGAGGAAATTTACGCTGAAGTGGTTCTGAGGTCAAAGGTCAAAATGTGATCAGCTCATAAAGAAGATATCTGATTTACCCCATACTGTTGTGTGATTGGCTGAAAACATCTGTTACCTGGAAAACAAACACCTGTCACTGATTAGTGGTCAGAGATAAGAGACTGAACTCTGGTGTGCTACCTGGATGGTGTTACCTGGTTGATGCAGAGCACAGGTGTGCTGAACTCCTGACTCAGGTGATGCAGCATGGAGGAGAAGGTGAGTAGCTGTCTGTTCCTCTCTAGCCAATCATCGGCCTGGAACTCGGTCCTGAACAGCGCTGCCACTGAGTCGACCACGATTAGGCGCACCAGACCGCGTGTCAGTAGGAGGCGGGCGCGGCGTGTTAGGCACACCAGGAGGGAATCCTGAGGACAGAGCAAGAAGTTATGGGTCGTAACGGGGTCTAAACAGATGTCGCATGATCAGACTTACCAGGTCCGCGGTGTGCTCAATGTAAACGTGGTCGCTGAAGCGAAGACTGCTTACAAGGTCCGCAGGAACGTCAGAACGCAGACAGACTTGCTCGCCAATCAGCTGGTGCAGACGCTTAATGGGAAATGAGTCCTCAGTGCAGACATACAACGCACCTGGAACCAACAACGAACACACAAATAATGAATGTGACATATCAGAGGTTATTTATTAACTTACAAATCAGCAGGTCATTGAACAGGTAAAGTAAGTAAGTAAATTTTTTTTTATATAGCACTTTTCTGGATAAAAGATTACAAAGTGCTTTACACAGAGATTAAGTATAAAACAAAAACAGACAAAAGTTAACAAAAATGCAAATTTAAAAAGATGTGTTTTTAGTTGTTATTAAAAAGAGACTACTGAGTCCACAGATCTTAAGCTCAGTAGGACAGAGTTCCATGGTCTGGGAGCCACAGTGGTAAAAGCTCTGTCTCCCTTAGTTCTCAGCCTTGTATGCTGAATAACAAGTAGGGCTTGATCACATGACCTCAGGGACCTGCTAGGGACATAGGGCTTTAAAAGTTCAATGATGCAAGCTGGTGCTTGTCCATGAAGGTCAGAACCAGAATCTTAAAATGGACTCTGAATTTAATGGGGAGGCAGTGCAACTGTATTAGCAACGGTGTCACATGTGAGTACTTTGATGATCTGGCCGGAAGCCTTGCTGCAGCGTTTTGAACAATCATCAGATGCTCCAAGGAGTTTTTGCTTAGACATGTAAACAGTGAATTACAGTAGTCTAATCATGATGAAATGAATGCATGTATAACAACTCCAGTTCAGTGCGAGATACAATAGGGCTTAATTTAGCAATGTTTCTTAAGTGATAAAACCAAGACCAAACCAGAGATTTGACATGAACATCCAAAGTGAGAGGTGGGTCAATTTTATTTATATAGCGCCAAATCACAACAACAGTCGCCTCAAGGCGATTTATATTGTAAACGATGTTCCCTCTAAGCTGCGCACGTGCGCAATTGCGCACTGCTGGCACGGTCTCTGCGCACAAAAA
>NW_024583411.1:59711-65780 GCF_018398535.1 Haplochromis burtoni
ATTCTAACCTGAATTGAAATTAAAATTAATACTTTAACAATTCTGTTTTGCAGTGTTAGTCAGTGAGTGACTGGCTGCTCCCGTATGGGATTAGAACGATGCCACCTTATCCCATAGTCCAGCCAATAATGCGATTCACATTCGTATATACGCAGCTAATCAACGTCGTTGACAGGCTATGACTAGATTAGGCTTTTTAAGGAGAGGTTGAACAACAGCGTGCTTGAAGGGTGTTGGAAAACAACCAGAACTGAGGCAGGCATTGATCAGGACCAGAAGGAACGGTCCGACTGAGTCCAGAACCTGCTTCAGAAGCCGAGAGGGGATAGCATTGGTGGAACAGTTGGTAGTCTTAACCTTGCAGATTATTTCATGCAGCTGAGAGAGAGAGATAGGTTCGAACTGATTAAAGGCAGAATGGCACAAAGATAAAACACAGGGATTGGAAGGTGAAGATGGAATGACAGACTGCAGGGAGGAAATCTTGTTTACAAAGAACTTTAGAAAATCATTACAGAGGGTGGCAGAAGGTGTGAGGCTGGTGGATGTGTAAGGATTTACAATGGAATTTAAAACACGAAACAGAGTCTGAGGTTTATGGACACTACTGCTAACCAGGTTTGATATGTAGGAGGACTTGGCCTCTTTGACGGCTTTCTGATAGGTTGAAAGAGAGTCTCTGAGGATATTAAAAGAAATGTGCAGCTTGTCCTTTTTCCATTTTCTCTCAGCACACCTACAGGTGCGCCTGAGAGCACGAACAGAGTGTGTAATCCAGGGTTCAGCGTGAGCTTTGGGACGGAGTGTTTTTAAGGGAGCGATGAGGTCCAAAATAGAAGTACATGTTGAGTTAAAAAGAGCAGTTAAATCTTCTGCACACAAGGAACCAATCCAGTCCGCCATGGAGAGCTCAGAGTTGCTAAAAGCAGCAGAAAACTGAGATGGTACATGGGTATTGATGATCCGGTGACGGCGTGAAGGAGGTTTAACTGCAGCATCAGAACAATGTGCAGTGGCAGAAAATAGAACAGGAAAATGATCGGAGATACACGCACTCTCACAAATTTCAGAGATGTGGATACCCAAGCCGTGAGACATGACAAGGTCCATAGTGTGACCCTTCTCATGTGTGGAGCCAGACACACACTGAGTAAGGTTGAAGGAATCCAACAGTGAAACAAAGTCTCTAACCAGGGGTTTAGATGGACAGCACACATGAATATTCAGGTCACCAACAATAAGAAATTGATCAAAATCTACTGAAAGTCCTGAAAGGAATTCCCCAAACTCACTGATAAAGTCCTTGTTAAATTTGGGAGGACGATATACCACTGCAATCAGTAACGGAGTGGATAAGTTTAGTTTAAAAAGCTGTAGCTCAAAGCTGGAATAAGAGGAAAAAGAAATCTGATGGCAGTCATAATCAGATTTAAAAACACAGGCGAGGCCTCCGCCTTTGCCAGAGGACCTGGGAGTGTTTAAAAAACAACAGCCTGGAGGAAGAAGCTCAGAAAAAGCCACAGTCTCACCAGTGCGTAACCAGGTCTCCGTCAGGAACATAAAATCCAAGTCGTAAGAAGAGAAAAAATCCTTGAGCAGAAACGTCTTATTGGAGAGGGATCGAGTGTTGATCAAAGCCATAGATAAGGTGAGATCAGTAGCTGTCATCGGGGTTGATATGCGGGTGAGTGGGCGTAGGTTAGAGTTTGTAGCACCAAATCTGCGGATCCGTGGCTGTAGGAGAGCAGATGACCGAGGACCCGGAACGGAAACAGCGAGCGACGGACCCGGAGAGTCACGCAGGAAGGGAGCAAACACCAGGCGAGGGCCGGAGATGGCAGAGAGTCGCCTACCAGAGGAGAACGGCGCCGCCGGCATGGTGAGGAGTGAGCCAGATGACCGAGGGAGGCGCGGGCCAAGAAGCGGGCCTACCGGTAAAGCCGGAGCAACAGCAGGCGGAGTTTGAGAGACGGTTTTCACCCAGGGTCCTCTGGGCTGGAGTGAGCCCCTCACCGCAGCAGAGTAGCAGAAACCCATCTGAGCGAGGGGAGGATCAGCCAGGCAGGAGAGTGATAGAAATGCCTTTGTGCGAGCCAGGAGACCACTTCGCTTCCCTCGTCTTCTCCAACGTTTTTTTCGGTGTAGCTTGGGAGGGAGGAACCAGGTGCGACGTAGGTAAGGTGGAATACCATCGAACAGTGGAGGCACACCGCTTGTTTGTCCATCAAAGACAGAGGACAAAGGTGCTGACACTGCTGAGTCTCGAATAATAAAGAGAGTTTGCCGGTCATAAGTCCGGAGCGAGTTGATTTCCACAGTTAAGGCAAAGAACAGCAAACAAAAAACTAAAAATCAGGAGGAGGAGTGACGGCGAGCCGAACATACTGGCGCCATCTTGTCTCACGACAAAGTGCTCTAATGGGGTGATATGGTCCTATAAGGTCATTAAGATAAGACGGGACCTGATTATTTAAGACCTTGTATGTGAGGAGCAGGATTTTGAATTCAATTCTGGATTTAACAGGGAGCAAATGAAGGTTCCTGATAGCTGACTTCACAAATATCGAAAGGGGACCAAAAGCATTCATTATCTTAGGTACATGTCTGTCAGGAGCACATACGAAGAATTCAGATTCAAACATCTTGGGGCTTAAAAACAAAAAGTATAACTGGATGTCATTTGCATAGCAGTGGTAGCAAATGTCCTCAAAGGGGCTCAAAATATGCTGGAGAGGAAGTAGATGTATTAAAAACAATAAAGGCCCCAATACAGAATCTTGTGGCACACCGTAGGTGAGGGAAGTACTTAGAAACTGCCACAGAAAAGTATCATTCATACAGATATGAGTAGAACCACTTTAAGGCAGATCCATATACACCGACCCAATATTTCAGCCTTTCAAGCAGAACGTGATGGTAAGCTGCATCAAAGGCCAACTTGAGGTCCAACATCAGCAGAACAGAACATTTTCCCGCATCGTTTTGCATCAAAATGTCACTGGAAACTCTAAGAAGGGCTGTTTCAGTAGAATGAGCTCTGCGTAAGCCAGACTGAAATTTGTCAAGAATATTGTGTTTATCCAAAACTGCTGTAAGCTGCTTAGCCACAACTTTTTCACTGAATGTATCACAAACCTACTGATTGGCAAAATCATGGTGCGTTCACTGACCTGCTCCCAGCCCTCCGTGCTCTGCTGGGTACTGCACCGAGAGGCTGAGCTGCAGGCCCACCTGAGTCTTGCCGGTGCCACTCTCTCCAGCCAGCTCAGTGATGCCCCCCACAGGCAAACCGCCCCTCAAAAGGCGGTCCAGAACTGGACAGCCGAGCCTGAGCTGGGCGCCAGACACGCCGTGCTGCAGCTGCTGTGCTGAACACATACACACACGCACATACTTGGTTAATGCATGATATCACATCACACAGTGTGTCCAGTAAGACTCTTCTCCTGACCTGTGATTGGAGGGTGCCTTCTGCAGACGGCAGCGGCAGCAGTGATCAGCTGCTGGACATCAGAGTTGGACAAACCGGTGAGTCTCTGCAGGTCTGGAGCAGAAGCACAAACCACATCCTTCACAGACATTAGCTGAACTGCAGCAGGAGAAGCACAAGTGGTTACCATGGAAACAACCACAAAAAAAGGAAGTCCAAGCAATTCATCACATCTCTGAATCTTTGGTGTTCACTGTCTAATCTGTAATAATCTGAATGGATTCTTAAAAAGAGCCAGCTGTCTCAGCTAATTACAGCTAATTCCTTTCATCTTAAACATTCTTGAAAGAGTAGTTGTCAAACAGCTAACAGATCATCTGCAGAGAAATAGCTTATTTGAAGAGTTTCAGTCAGGTTTCAGAGCTCATCACAGTACAGAAACAGCTTTAGTGAAGGTTACAAATGATCTTCTTATGGCCTCTGACAGTGGACTCATCTCTGTGCTTGTCCTGCTAGACCTCAATGCAGTGTTCGATACTGTCGACCATGATATCCTATTAGAACAATTAGAGGATGCTGTAGGTATTATGTAGGACTGCTTTCTTCCATTTGCGCAATATCTCCAAAATTAGAGCTACCCTGTCTCAGAGTGATGCTGAAAAACTAGCTTATGCATTTATTACTTCTAGGCTGGTTCATTATTATGAAGATGTAGCAAAAACTCCCCGAAAATACCTTCAGTTATTTCAAAATGCTGTAGCAAGAGTACTGACAGGGACTAGAGAGAGAGAGAGAGATTAGTCCACACAGTTATAATATTTGGAATAACAAGGATATCCTATATAAAGAAAACTTTTTTCTTAGATAGTTGGTTTAGGAACAACATTATTTTAGTCAACCAATTATTCGATTCAAATGGTATGCTTTTCTCATATGACGAATTTTGTCTACATTTCAATTTAGCAATAAATCATGACAATTATATTAAAGCATTTGGGTCTATACCTTCAGGGGTTTGTATGCTTTATAAGAATATACACTAATATCCCTTCATACCACAGGCCACTGGCATCTCCAATACAAACTGTTGTTGGTAAGACTTCTGGCAGAGATTATGTGTTTTTATCTCAGAACATGTATTTAAAGGATTTGCACTGTTCTGAAACTATGTATTATTTGGGCTCCACAAAAACTAAAGACAATTACACATTGATAACAGGTATATGATTAACTTGTTAATCTTAAAGGTTAAATTTCATATTCACAAATCCAAATGTTTAGGGAGACATCCCTCCTTTTATGTATACTCCTATGAGCTTTTATAATATCTAAATTCAATTAAGAATTCTACTAACCCCAAAGGCTATGGTTGTATGTGAAAAAATAAAGATCCTCCAATCTTTACTCTTTGGCTTAATCAGTTAAACTTCTCCCCTTAGCGTTCCGGTATGCGTATTGTAGGTTCTGAAAAATGGTCGATTGTTTGTTTGTGGTTTACAATTTCTTTAAGTACAACACCTTCAATGTAATACTGTTTTAATTCTACTTTGTACTGACCTTTAAATAAAGGTTTAAAAAGAGAGAAAAAAAAAACTATAGAGCAGGGGCGGAGCGTGGGGGTGGCTTACTGGGCTTAAGCCCGGGTTGTTTTGTCAGAAGCCCGGGGTCTTTTGGAGTGTAATTTTTTCATAGTTAGATGCCTGGCTGACAACTGTATAAAACAAAAAGTATACACAATATTCGAAGCACATAGTGCACACACTGTGGGAATTTACGACTGTGTGTGAATCCCCCCGGATATTGGTATGATCCTAGCTCAGGCACTAAGCCACTGAGCGAGGGGGCGGGGCAGCTGCTGCCAGTGAGTGCGCTGTTGGAGAAACGCAGCCAGCCATACTAAGGAGAGCTCAAGTTTGACCAGGTACCAAAGCAAATCATTCGTACTGTAGAAATAATGTAAATATGACGGTGAATCACGAAAGATTGATATCAAACTGATCACTTGACCAATATTACGTTACTTGCTCTTCAAGTGAATCAACAAATGGCGAAATGAAAAGCCGAACAAATGCTATTTTTTTAGAGAGTCTTAGCTTACATGCGTTTATTTCATATTTTCAGTTCTTACCCTCCCTGACTAAATCGGTTTCAGCTATGTACTGAAATATAAGAATAGACATTGGAGGCTTCTTTCAAAGAAAAAAACTCAGGTAAATGTTATTTTATATGTTATGCTTTGTATGTTGTTCAGTATATTTCTATGCAAAAAAGAGGGATTTCAGTACACAGCAGGATATTCACATTTGTAACCAGATATTTACATACACTTTAGGGAGAAAACATAAAACATTTTACTGTACAACATCAATTTAGAGTAAACTTTTGTTTTAGATAAATATTGAAATATCTTTTGAATTAGTTAAATGTCAGAAGAAAGAGAGACATAGCTGTCTATTTTTTTTTATCACTTTCATCAAATGTAGGAGTACATGTACACTAAGTTTATTGTTAATTAATAAGAAAACTCCAGACGATTCCATTCTGAGCTGAAGAAGCTTCTGATAGGTTAGTAGAGTCCATGTGAGTAAATTGGTGGCACAGCTGTGGATGCATATAAGGCAAAACACAGAGCCTGTTTC
>NW_024583411.1:66688-86631 GCF_018398535.1 Haplochromis burtoni
AAAAAAAAAAATCCCACATGCATACTACCCTTTAGGGCTAAGCCCCGGGTGTTTCAAATGTCTGGCTCCGCCTCTGCTATAGAGAGAGACCATATTTCTCCTATATTGGCTTCCCCTCACTGGCTCCCTGTTAAATCCAGAATAGTTAGAATAACTGCAGATTAATAACATCAGATGAGCTCGGTGCTGTTACCTCTCCTCAGGGCAGCGCTGACCCGCGGGTGGAGCAGTAGTTGGTCGCAGTTCATCCCGCTGACCTCCGTCCGTCCGACTGTGTGTTTGTTTACATCAAAAGCGCCACTGCATCGAAAATAACCCGCCGAACGAGAAACGTCATCAGGCGGCGCCGGGTGGTACCGTTCAACACAGTCTGGGGGGAGGAGCGGGGTTATTTCTGGGTCAAAAGAAGTCGGTTTGTTTCATTGAGTCGAATCCAGATGATATAACGTATTGGTGACGTGATAACAGTTACATTCGTTAAGGGTTTAATAATTAGGATTCAAATGCTTTCCTTTCCAAACCCACGTCACCAACTCATGTCCTGTGCCTATTGAGTAACGTCACTCCAGCGCGCCACAGGAAGAAAACAAACTGCAATCTGAAAACAGTCAGTGATCAATAACTGATCAATAACCGTTATTAGCAGCCAATAAGGTGACCGGATGTGTTCTGGGACGGAACACAGTTTCTAACGGACCAGACTCTGAAGTTCTCCCGGTGAGTGGATCCAGATCTCTGGGAGAGGAGCTCCCCGGTCCCGGTGTTTCAGGTTAGCCGATTATATTTGTTTACATGTTCCAGGTGCAGCATCCGATGCTGATTAAAAATATTTAAATAAAGTTAGAGAAAAAAAACTGACTGGACTCGAACCTTTGTTTTTATGACATAAATCACAAACCGACATTTTCCTGCTAACGCCATTGAGCAGCTCAGCGGGAGTCTGAGTTCACCTGCAAACACCTGCTGCTGATATGGTGACAGGCCAGTGCTGGTCTGGGCATCAGGAAGCTGGTGATCCACTGGCAGGTGGAGGTGGGTGAGCTTCTGGTGGAACATGTCTGGGATGATGGTGTTGAAGGCCAAACTGAAACCCATGAACAGTATCTGGCGTGTGTCTCAGGTTGGTCGAGGTGATGCAGTATGTAGTGCAGACCCATAGTGACTGCATCGGATCGGCTGACCCGTTTGCCCAGTAGGCAACTTAGAGAGAACAGTCATCTTGATTTTAACATCAGGATAACAGCAACTTACCATCTTAGTGTTTCAATTTCTTCAAAATTAACAATAAAGGGCTCTGATGTAACACAACCATGCATTCAAGTGAGGAAATATCCCTTTCCATTTACGGCAATCTATCAAAAGTTAAGCAGAGTCTTCTTAACTCACAGCTTCCATGTTCTCTTCCATGTGTTGCATAAGGAGGCAAGCCAAAGAGGTGGAGTTAAATAGTATCCAACAAATTCACAGAGAACAGGATGTGATGTGTGGTGGTGTAGGGAAGTAGGAAAAGGTTTAAAACTTGTCATTTTAACTAAAAGTGATCTGCTGATCAGATTTGTTCTGAGCTGAGCCAATCAGACTGTTTCACACATGTAAACAGGTAACAGCTGCAACCAATAAGAGTCACCCAAGTTTGAATCACAGAGTTTTGAATCCTCTTTAAGACACACACACACACTGTCTGCTGTCTGTAATCATTAATGTCTGCAGTCACAGGTGGATGAAGGTGGGGGTGAAAGTGAATCAGGGATCTGCTCTGAGCTCTTTCTTGTTTGCAGTAGTAATGAACACACTGAGAGATGAGGTCAGGCTGGGGTCACTGTGGATGATAATGTCTGCAGATGATACTGTGACCTAAGGTGAGATTAGGGAGCAGGTGGAGGTATGAAAGAGTAGAAGCAAGATAGAATACATGAGTGTGAATGAGAGGGAGACAAGTAGGAAGGTGAACATGGAGGAGCAGAGGTAGTGGTAGAGGGTCGTCCATGTAGTGAAGGAGGACATGCAGAGGGTTGGTGTGACATAGGAGGAGATGGAGACATATGACTGGCTGAAATGTTGTATGAGTCATCATCAGTGAGTGTACAGTGGAGCTATCCTACACATGACAGTGACTTGTTTCCTGTGTTGACCTTCATACTCATCGTCATGTGAAAGTTTAGTATTTAACCGGTCTCTCCACCTCAGGGACTGCTGACCTCTGACGTCCACCATGAGCTCCCGGGTGTGCAGGACCTGCGGGGGGTCTGATATTGACGTGGACCAGGCTCGTGGCAGCGCCGTGTGCACCAGCTGTGGTTCGGTTCTGGAGGACAACATCATCGTGTCTGAGGTCCAGTTTGTGGAGGGAAGCGGAGGCGTGTCGTCCGCCGTGGGACAGTTTGTGTCTGCTGATGGTGAGACGCCAACAGAGGCAGGTTAGGGTGGTTTAGGGTGAAACAGGAAGGGCTGGTAATCCGCAGCATCAGCAAGTTTCAGAGACCATGTGAGTTTGCTGAAGTCCATCCAGGTTTCACAGATACAGCTCAAGCAGGCTTCGGACGTCTCTCTGACCAGTTCAGGTAATTTAATTAGTGCCACGTTTTAGAAGAAAACATCATGAGAAACAAGTCGCCGTGTTTCAAAGCGACATCCAGAATCAGAAACATGTCCACCTGAGCATTCCCCTCGTTGTAATTAATTGATGTCCATCATCCCATGATGCATTGAGTATTCTTCAGTCACTATGTGTTAATAGACCTTTCTGCATCGAAGCATACTTGTTATTAATCTCTGTCTCTCTTCCATAGCATGTCTTTTATCCTGTCTTCCTTCTCTCACCCCAAGTGGTCATGGCAGATGGCCACCCCTCCCTGAGCCTGCTTCTGCTGGAGGTTTCTTCCTGTTGAAAGGGAGTTTTTCATTCCCACTGTCACCAAAGTGCTCACTCATAGGGGGTTATATGATTGTTGGTTTTTTCTCTGTATGTATTATTGTAGGGTCTGCCTTACAATATAAAGTGCCTTGAGCCGACTGTTGTTGTGATTTTGCGTTATATAAATAAAATTGAATTGAATTTTTAAAGTCAGTAAACACGTTTGCTATACAATCATTCCACCCTAGAATGAACACTCAACTTTGACTTCATGCCTGTGATGAGTGTCTAACACTAACCTGTCTTTATCCAAAATGCTCTGCAGCAACTACAGTGTCAAAAGTCAAAGTCCTCTGAACAGCTGTCTTTCTGTCTGCCCATCAGGTCCCGTTAAAGCGCCACTTCTTGGTTCTGGTTTCCACACCAGCGTCGGTAAAGAGTCGCGAGCCCAGACACTTCAGAACGGTGAGTTCTTTGACTGTTTGGGGGCAGGGTGTCCAGGTGAGCCACAGGTGTAACGAGCCTGTGTGTGTGCAGGTAAGCGTCAGATCCAGCAGCTGGGCAGTCAGTTGCAGCTCAACCAGCACTGCCTCGACACTGCCTTCAACTTCTTCAAGCTAGTCGTCAGCAAACACCTGACCCGGGGCCGCAAGACAGAGCACGTCATCGCTGCCTGCCTCTACCTTGTGTGCCGCACTGAGGGCACGCCACGTATCCTAGCAACCACTCTGACCCACTGAGCATGTGCAAATTGCCGAGACAAACCTGAACTCTGAAACCGCGATGGCCTACAGTCAGTTTACATGCAGCCAGGTGAACCACTGAACTGGTTTCCTCACCTGTAGCTTAGGTGTGCAGCTCATCTCCTCTTTTAAAACTATGAGAGGAGAAAGACATCAGATTTTCATCAGCTGCAGGTGGATGCAGGTTTGTCACAGGAACTGATCCATCAGCGGTACATTCAGATGTCCATCACCTTAATGTGCTGCAGATGTTCTGCTGTTTAAGGTGATCAGAAACACCTGGAACCAGTGATTTACAATTTTAAATCAAACACAAACGTGATAAAAACACAGAGGTTACAGGCTTCATTCTGACCTTTCATCTCCTGGTTTTCCTTATACAAGCCTCAGACATGCTGCTGGACCTCAGCGATCTGCTGCAGGTAAGACCGAGCCTCAGCTACTCTCAGTGGACTCTCAGTGGTGTCATTCAGGTGTGAGCTCTATGCTGTGTGTCCAGGTAAATGTCTACATCTTGGGAAAGACCTTCCTGCTGCTGGCTCGTGAGCTCTGCATCAATGCTCCCGCCATTGGTGAGCTATTTACTCATTGTATTTATTTAAAGCACACAACACTGGAAAAGCAGAGAATGCAGTCTCACAGATGATTTAAAGTGTGATAAACATGTGCAACATGTGCTGACATCCAGAAAAAAACTGTAAATAAAAAAAGAAAAAAAAACAAAACACCAATCACATTTATCAGTTTCAACTTTATATTTTTTGTCTGCAATGCTTTTCTACTGAATACAGGCTTGAAATAATTTGTTGTTGCATTCAAATTTTTTATTTCCATTTTACACATGTGACCTTGAACACAACAAGTAAAATTCATTATCCACAGCACAAAAAAAGTTGAAAATCCCCCACATTGTGAGACCACATAGCCACATCTAGTGGCAGCAGCAGAAAAACTACAACTTCCTTTATTCATTTTCTCAAATATTCAGGAGACTTTAATATACACCAAACACTTCTAAAAACCTGACAGCCAATCAGCTCTCAGGTCCACGGCATTGTTCAATCAGCTGCCAATTTCCAATTGCCAGGTCCGTTGATTGAATCTGAGCTCCAGGCTCCGACTTCCTGCCTGTTGGCTTGAGTCCCTGGGTCCAGTTCAACAGTAGAAGATGAGCTCTGGGATCTGCCCCCCCTGCACCCCAGTGCCATTGGTACTGTCTGATGAGCACTGGAACTGGAAGGTCACTTTCCCACACTGCACTTCAGTCATCCCCTCCTGGCCAAAGTAACTCAGCTCGTTTCCGTCCAGGACGGCACTGACTGTGTAGAAGGTGTCCTGCTCTACCTGCACCGGGTGCTCGAACCACACCGGGAAGGTGCTGCTTGACCCATCTGACAGAAACTTGTTGAGATTCTGGGCTAGAACAGTTCCCTGCCTCTTCAATTCAATCCTCACAACGTACTCTGCCTTCCCACCACTGGAACCATACAGACCAAGTCCAGCTACAAAAATCCTGCGATCCACGGCAAACTGGATGCTGTCACAGCGCCCCCTGTAGCGCCACTGGTTACTCCGGTAGGCTGAGGATTGGAAGCGGTGGCACCTCTGTGGCAGTAGCCCCGCCCGCTTCACAGTGGGGAATTCCAGCCTGGGTTTGTTGGTAGCAGTGAACCACAGAAAGACGTCGTGGGCCTCTTTGAGCGTCAACACATCCGACTGCGCTGCCCCATCTGCAAACTCCTGCAGTGTCATGGAAGGGAATCGGACCAGGTACAGGGCCTTACCAAGCACCGTGCGTTGATTCCTGGGGTTCACTGTCAAGCCCTGCCGCCGACACTCTGCCGCCGCCCAGCACAGCAGTGCCTGAAACACCACGATCTCGCGGGTGTTGAGTGTTTCTCTCTGCAGGATTATCTCCAGCGTGAGCAAGTCGATCTGACAGAAACCTTCAGAGCGCAGAGCGAGTTCAGCTTGAGCGTCGATCACCTCCCAGCAGTGCTGCGTCAGTTCCGGCTCCTCAAACAGCCGGCTCTGAGACAGCAGCACGCAGGCATTCTTTGCCTCAAGGCTCGTCTCCAAGAAGGCTACGCAGGCCCTCGCCAGAGCAGGGACAATATACTTCTTAGCAGCATACAGCGTGGCGAGCACCGTATCAGCCTCCAACTCAATCTCATCGCTGTACATGTACCTGAGATAGAGAAAATAGTAGGATGAGGTCATGTTTCGACAAAAATTGTACAACACGCGGCATCCATAGCTGACTGTAGTGGGTTTGTGTACCACCACAGTGGAGCAGAAACAGAAGTTACCTCAATGTTATCAACATGATGGATTGTGAAATCTGGTCTGTGGTCCCTTTTCTCGAGCTACACCATAAACTACAACGCCTGCCTTACTCTCCTGTCCCTTCAACCAAATCCTGCTTCAAGAAACAAAATCACTGGAGCTGAACTCCTGCCCAGCCCACGGTGTCTACAGTCTTCAAGCACGTCCCACCACAAACCTCCACCCTACCTCAGATCCTGCCACAGAACACTTTTCAATTTGGTCGAAACACTAATGGCGGTACTCAGATCTGCACTGAAAAAGATTTCATAGTCACGTTCAGGAGTCAAGTGTTCAGGATACTAACAAAACTTTTTATGTTTTGTAATAATTTTTTTCTGTCAGACAACTTTTTCTCAGATTTTAGTTCTGTGAAGCCTGTGCCTCTCTGATTCCATTGCTATCCTAGCCTTTATCCTTCTATCCTAGCCCAATGAGGCACACTAGAAAGGCAGCTGTAGCTCCACATGAGTCAGAATGCAAAGCTGGGGGTCATCCGAGTGAAGGAGACTACTTTCAGGACTCTGCTTGCTGCTAATTCACTAACAGTGGGCCTGGTCTTGATTTCTGACTCACTTTAAGAGGATGAGAAAAGCAGCCGGCTCAACATCAGGGATCTGGATCACAGACTGTCCCTCTGCCAGATCTCCATAAAACATGGCTCCAAACACCGAGCTGCCCACTGCCAGGACGTACTGCCACACAGAGGAATCCATTAGAATCTGGACCACAGCATCAAACCGTATGCTCTGGATCAAAGTGTCAGTGGGAACAGGTTCTGTACCTTATGAGCAGGCACTGTCTGAGTCTCTCCTGAAGAACCGACAATGAAGTGGACATCAGCCATCTGCTCATTGTTGAACATCAGAGCGTTCCTGCAGCCACACAACATAATCAACAGACAACAGCAAAGAACAAGGACAACAACAGACTCGGGTTAGCACATCACATTTCTTAGTAGCTAACATAGCCAAAAATGCAGAATGATGATAAAGCTGAATGTATGCAGACCCCAGCCCAGCAGCCAGAGCCTGAACTTCAACACATGAGGACATGCTGGAATGGCAAGATTGCTTAGAAATCCTGCCATTAATTAATGCTTCAATCTTAAATATGGTCAACCTATCTCTATTAATCAGCTATGTATCACAGGCCTTCAAGCTGGTAGTAGTTAAACCGTTGCCTAAAACGCCATTTCTAGACCCACCGGTGTTAGCTAATTATAGGCCAATCCCCAACCTTCCTTTCATATTAAAAATTCTTGAAAGAGTAGTTGTCAAAGAACTAACACATCAACTGCAGAGGAATGGCTTATTTGAAGAGTTTCAGTCAGTTTTCAGAGCTCATCGCAGCACAGAAACAGCTTTAGTGAAGGTTACAATTGATGAGGGTTCTGTTATCATCAAGAGACATAGCATACATTTTCACTGCTATGCAGATGACACAGCTTTATCTATCCATGAAACTGGATAACATTGACCTCCACTCATCCCCAGCCGTTCACAGCAGATGGTCACCCCTCTGTGAGCCTGGTTCTGCTAGAGGTTTGTTCCTGTTAAAAGGGAATTTTTCTTCCCACTGTCACCAAAGCACTTACTCATAGGGGGTCATATGATTAATGGGGTTTTCTCTTTCTTTTTTGTGCAACTAGATGTTACAATCCCTGATATGGGATTGTAACATCTAGTCACTTTACTTAAACAATATAAAGCACCTTAAGGCAACAGTTGTTGTAATTTAGGACTGTAAAATTAACATTGAATTGGATGGGGCTTTGTGTTGGGGCTGTGTTAGCAACAAACATTTTAATGTCCTTTAGATGAAAAAGAAGCAATGTCTGCATAGTCAATTTGTTGTCCTCTTATTGTTGTTGTTTATCTCTCTGACTGCTTGTGGTTGTTGGTGGTGGGTTTTTTTTTTTGTTTGTTTGTTTTTTTACCTTTCTCTGAGGGTGGGGTGGGAAGCTTGCCAGCTGTCTGTTTCCTCCGGGTTCCCGTCATGGTTATTTGGCTGTGAGGCAGCAATGCCGCTGTCTCCACAGATATCTTCGGCAGTCAGCTGCAGGTCGCTCACCTGAATGAAGCTCTTCTTCACCTCCAGAACCTCCACCTCTTCGTCTTGAGGGAGACTGGTGGAGAACAGCTCGGCTGCCATGTCCTCCTCAGAAAGCGGGCAGAGTCAGCAGTCACAGCATCGCAGCCTGCTGTGGGTCAGAGAGAGCGGGATGTTATGATCCACAGAGATTATAATCCAGATTATCTGACAGCAGAGCGTCTCCTTTGTCCTAAAGCATAGACACCTGACCGCAGCTGCAGGCTCATCATAATCTGGATTATCTGATCCATTCATCTGAGGGTGTCCAGGTGTGTTTACTAAGGCGGTCTGTAATGCTTCACCTGTCTGCACTGCGGTCATTGATCTCTGATCACTAACATGGATACAGCTAATAAACAGTATCTAACCCGCAGAGGTGTGGATTCAGCAGACCGCTGTTATTATTAACATCAGTGTGGCCCAGAAAGCCACGCCCACCACATCTGTTTATCTTCAGCGAACAGGAGATCGGGTCTCTGTCCGGTAACAATCGATCATCACTAATCACAGCTCTGAGTACCGATCACGTACCAGATTCTCAGCGTTGGACCTGTGGCGCGTGTCATGGACCTTTGGTATGCGGGTTACCTGTGTGACGTCTGCCGTCCCCGCGTCCTTCCGCCGTAATCGTTAAAAACGAGCAGATCGCTGCAGCCTGCCTCCGGCCGCCATCTTACACTGTAGTACCGTCTTCACCACCGCTCCGCACTGCAAGAGGGCAGCAGAGCGCGGGGAAAGAACGCAGCCATCGAGCAACCGCAAACGTTTTCATGAACACCAAACACGGAAGTGTGTCCGTATGTTTATGTTTGCTACGTACAGTGTGTGGTGATGTCTGTGTCCAAGCCACTGTTATGAAGAAAAAAAAATACTAAGCGTATTAACAAGCAGTCTCTCTCACTCACTCACACACACACACACACACACGGAAATGCAGCTTCTGAGTGCAGAAGCGGCTCAGTGGATGCTGAACACTGGGATAGTGTGAACACACCTCACGTGCGGTGTAATTTCAGTATCCTTGGTGATTATTGAGGGTTTGCAGTCATGAGGGGAATTTCCCACATAGTTTCTGCAGTCTCTGATATGATGTGTGATCAGTGTAACTTCGGGTTGCCAACTCCCTGAAAAATAAATAAGGGACACCTCGTGGCCAGGGCCGGGCGACCCAGTTGTCTTCACCCTTCCCAGTGTGGTGAATTTTCTAGCTCTTTTTTTGTGTGTGAAATTATTTTTTTAACCATTTGACTTGAATTTGATTTAAGCAGATGTGTATTCTTTGTGATATGAACACATGTGAAACAAATGATCATTTAGCCATTTATTTTTAGCTCAAAATGACAACATTAACACAATAAAACAGGTCTCTTTCTTAAACAGAAGCCTGTCATGCTTAACTTTTGAGAATATAAGTAAATCTTTCTTTAAAAGAACTCTGTCCTGCTTAACTTAAAATAATAGAAAACAATAGAAAGAAAAATATTCTTGTAACAGTGCACATTTAGTGCATTTAGTACAATTGGCTTCAGCTGAGGTATTATGCTAATCAGCTGCTCCTGTTTGTAAACCCAGCTTGTTCCCATGATACGCATCTTAACTCATCATCATTATTCATCTATGTATTACTTTTATGTATTAGTCATCTATTTGTTGTAATCATCTATCCTTGCAGTTGTTTATTACACAAAATAAGTTATATTATCACACTTCTGGCCACATAGCGCTGATATTCACTGCACATGCCCATATTAACTTTTTCCAGCCAGGTGTTTTCCTTTTCCCATTCTTCCCTTTCTCTGAGGGGAACAAACATTATGCTGGGCAGACACTGTGCGGTTTTAGGCCCATTTTGAGACGATTTTTGAGTGATCGGACCGATTTTGGCCTTCATCGTGCGTCGTGTAGTATACGTGGGGTAACGAGAAGTGATTAACACCTCACGACCAGCTCCCGATCATCAATCGCTCGTGAGCCGCTCACACTGCTCGCGCGCAAACACGTAAACGTCGGTGAAAAAGACGGAGCAGCACGGCTGTGCAGCGTGTGATCTGGACACAAGCGATGGAGGCACAACTTGTAGAACTTTGGAAAGCTCATCCGAGCCTTTTCCATGTGGCCTCACAAAATTATCACGACCACAGCAACCTGAAAATAGTTGGATTTACATTGCTGCTCAATCACAGCTGCCTGATCAATGTTTTTCATTAGCAGTTTAGCAAAGTTGATGGTGGTGGTGTGTCTGTGTGAGTGAAAGACAGAGAGGGAGAGCGAGCGACAGATTTTCTGTTATAACCTTAATTTTATGGACGCACAGTGTGAGCACTCAGGTCGCATCAGAGCATCGGGCGGTATAGTGTGAGACCTGCATCGTGACCTACCAACTTCTAACCCCTGCGAGTCAATCGTGCAGTTTGAGCAGGAGCTGAATAACGCGACTGAAAAAAATCGCACAGTGTCTGCCCAGCTTTAGGTGTACTGTCGTCCGAGACTTGCACCGCAGTGTCGGCGTTTGTTTCCCTGTTGGCCATGCTTCTTGTTGTGGTCATCTGTTGTCTTCCGGTATTTTCTCCGTAAGCGACCCTTCCTCGACCAATGAGATGAGCGGTAATCTGAATTGTCATACTCGAATTGTCATAAGTGTGCTGTCAGCTCATTGGTCACAAAGCAGGAGAGGGGCTGGGAATTATGTTTTCAAACAAAGTGTTAATTCCATAAACATTTATAGACTACTTTTGATTCTCACTGTATTACGGGACAAAGTGCGTCCCTTATTGGCTCAATACGGGACGTGTACTTTTGTTTCGAAATACGGGACGATTCCGTATTTTAAGGGACGGTTGGCAACCCTAGTGTAACTCATAGCTAACTTACAGAGCCCTGATGCGGATTCAATCATTCAGGTAAAGAAATCCCAGAAAGCTGATTCAGTTCTGGATTTAACAGTCAACAGTAAATGTAGTGGGCGGAGCTGGACACAAGGCCTTTAACTTAAGTTGAACTTAAGTTTGAATACTGTTTATAAATCTCTGCTGATGCTACAACAAAAAAGCGATCTTTTGCCTGCTGATGAACTTTGACCCTGTGTGGCCACGTTTATTAACATTGAAGCACTCCTTCCCCTCCTCAGACCCCTGTCTGTACATTCCTCGCTTTGCGCACATGTTGGAGTTTGGGGCGAAGACTCATGAGGTTTCCATGACGGCTCTTCGTCTTGTACAGAGGATGAAGAGGGACTGGATGCACACAGGACGCCGACCCTCTGGACTCTGTGGAGCAGGTGCAACCTGGAATTTGTCACTATAGCAACAAACGTCAGCGGCACTGTGCATGAAGCAGACATTAACACTCCTTCTCTTCCTCCTCCTCAGCACTCCTGGTAGCAGCTCGGATGCATAAGTTTCGGCGTTCAGTGAAGGACGTGATTGGCGTGGTGAAGGTCTGCCAGACCACACTGAGGAAGAGGTGAGCCCCACAAACACCTGAGTACACCTGACCCCCACCAAAACAGGAAGCAGATCTCAGCGCCTTTCCCTCCCTGCAGGTTAACTGAGTTTGAGGACACGCCCACCAGTCAGCTGACCATTGATGAGTTCATGAGAGTAGATCTGGAGCAGGAGTGCGACCCCCCCTCATTCACTGCTGCACAGCACAAAGCCAAAATGCAGCAGGTACATCTTTGTCTCTGATTGGCTGCAGCAGCTAGGTGTCCAATTAGCTAACCAGTCTGTGCTTCCTGGTTTCTTGCAGTTAGAGCAGGAGCTGGCTAAGAAACTGGATGAGGTCGAAGGTCAGTTTGTCCTTTTTACCTGGGTGGGCTGCCTCAGATGAGAAGGGGTTACGTATTGAATCTTTGAATCACAGTGCATTTCCTGTCATCATCAGGAGAGATCAGCTGCTACAAAGACGAGATTGAAACCGAGCTGGAGAAGAGTCGGCCCAAACTCAGAGGAATCTACGCCGCTTACACCAAAGAAGTTGGTCAGTTCTTTGGGTTACCTGACTGTCTCACCATGCCCACACAGTCACTCAGCTGCTCCCACCTTTTCTGTTTTCAGACCCCGAGGACAACGCCGAGGTTTTGTCAATGCCATCAGAGCCCGAGGAGGTTGAGAGCGAAGATGTGGAATTACAAGCGGCCACCCACCACCTGACTGAGGACTTCCTGTGTCAGGTGATCCAGGAGGAGGAGGTACGTGGCATGAAGGGAGATCCGGTGGCAGAGCCAGAGAAGGAGTCGATGGGACCACACCGTCAGGCTGCCTCTCTGACCTCCATTCTGGGAAAACTGCCAAGCACCGCCAGCCTGAGCCTCCAGCAGACTTTCCAGACCTCGGACACATCAGAGAGTGGCGAGAAAGATCTCGGTGAGGATAACGACTGTAACAGAATGGTGACATCACCATTAGATCATAGGGCAGTTAGAAATCAAGCTCTGCGTTTACCTTCAGGTGACCACCCACAGAGCGAGGAGCTGGACCTGGAAGGTATTGATGATCAAGAGATCGATAAGGTCAGTTCACAGTTCTACAGGTACAAAGATACCTTAGCAACTTTTACTGTGAAAGGACCCAACTGCACGTGCTCTTTTCTGATTGGCCTGTTCTGTGTGATACAGTACATCCTAAATGAGAAGGAGGTTCAGGTGAAGACGGAGCTGTGGATGAAGCAGAACGCCGAATACCTGAAGGAGCAGAAAGGTGCTCATCAGCAATCATTGATGGGTGTTATTGATTACTGATTCTGATTGATTTGTTTTTGTGTTTCCAGAGAAACAGGAGCGGATAAACAAAGAGAAGGAGGAGGGCACCTACAAGGAGAAGGTGAGTGAAACCAGCATCCACTCAAGAGCCTCACCTGAAGCTCCACCCACCTAATCTGTGACCCCATGTGGTGAATATTTTGTCAGAAGAAGAAGAAGTCTAAGAAGCGGGACCAGATCGAGGCATTGACAGCGGGCGAGGCAATTGAGAGAATGTTAGAGAAGAAGAAGATCTCCAGTAAGATCAACTACGATGTTCTTAGAGATCTTAACCGAGGAACAGGAAGTCCGACCAGGTCCCCCGACCACACCCCCGATACCACCGTAGCACGAAAACGACTCAACCGCCGCCGGCGCAGGAAGACCAGTGACAGTAACCAAGACCTTGCAGCCAACACCAGCATTATGGGCAAGAGGTATCTCAACTGATCTGATCTCTCAATAACCTGTCATCAGTAATGAATATTCTTCAACCTGTCCTCCACGCTATCCTGATGTTCTCTCTCCTGCTCTTTCAGGTTCCGCCACCTCATTTCCTCCACACCAAAGAAGAAGAAAACAGCTCATCAGGTGCGCATCCTCCTTGCGTGTCTCACCTGTGTGTCCTTCCTCACCTCTCGTACCTGTTACTCCCTCTTACCTGGTTTACCTGATGTTAATCTTTCAGGTAGAGAGAACAGTCACAGTGGTTACAGAAACAGAAACACCAGCAGAGACTGAGTCCAACCCACCCCTTGACTCTGCAGCAGAAACAAGCCCCACCCTCCCAACTGCTCCATCCCCCATGGAGGAAGAAGAGGAAGAGGAGGAGGAGGAGGAGTGTGTTAGCGCTCTGCAGCTGGTGGGAGGTTAGTCCAGACTTTTATTCTCAAAATCATTACAGTAACATTGATTGATTTCATTGATTTATTGATTTGCGTCATCCAGATTATGGTTGTGATGCAGATGAGGAGGAGATCTTTTAACTCCGCTTGCTGACCTTTTGACCCAACTGAAGAAACTCCATCCAGGCTCCAGAGCCAAGGCAGCTGATCCATATCTCACAGATCAATAACCAGTGTCAAGGGAATGAGTTACTGATCGGTTTTTATTTGCCCTTTAATTGATCCGTGATCATTTTTATTGATCCTCCTACTGAGGTTTTTAGACGCTTTTGTATTGACGTTAAAACCAGCTGTGTGTGTGTATGTAATTGTGTGTGTTTGTTGATCCTGTATTTCAATACAAACAAACAATAAGACAAACATTCCTTCACAATAAAGAAACTGACAGTGGTGACGAGTTTTTCTGGTCTCAGAACCAGACGATCTTGGTTCTGACTGTCCAGTTTTATGTATTTATTTGATTTGATTTTCGGTTGTTACAGACGGGACAGACATGACTGGGGGATAGAAGGAGGAAGGATGAAAGAAAGAGAGGGAGAGAAAGAAAAATAGAGGGGAGAAGAGATGGTGAGAAAGGGGGGAAGAAAAAAACAAAACAAAACACCTGGATCACCTGTATGGGGATAAGAAAAAACAGAAGAGTAAACAAACAAAAAACAACATAATAAATACAACACAATCACAATAAAGTAGCTAACAGCAGATAACAGTCGATACTAAATATGACATGTTATTGTGCAGTACGCAAGACCGACAGCGCACAATGTGCTTTGAGGTAGCAGCCAAGAAAGGTGAAGTGTGTGTCTGTGAAAACCCGTGTGTTTTCACAGATCTCCTCCATACCTGCTTCATGCTCTGGGGGACGGTGCTGTGGCTCCCCACACTTCCTAGCAGATCGTTACATGGAGGAGATCCAGGCCCCAGACATCCAGAGGTCCCAGAATACGAGAACCCATGGAGGACCACCAGGGGGGCAACCGTGCCACCCTCCTGGGAAGAGCTGAGGAGAGCCCCAAACGAGAGGTCACCCAGCAGCCACGGAGCAGAGGCCAGAGGGGGTTGCAGTGACGTGCCCGCGGGCTCTGCCGGCAGCCAGCTGTGCCAGAGAGGACCGGGCCTCAGGCCCAGAGGCCTGAGGGTACCCCACCCACCGGAAGGGGCCCAGCCGGGCCACAGGCGCCAGGTCCTGCCAATCGGCCACCAGGAGTGAGTTGGTACATACATGAGCGCCCAGCCCCAGACACCAAGAACCACCAACACACCAACGTCTGAGGGCATCAGCCACTGGCAGGGAGTGTGGTGAGGGGAGATAGGCCTCCATACCTCGGAGAGCCTGAGATGTTCCCAGAGAGGTGGAGTTTAGGTCCCAGCTGACATATAGACACAGACAAAGAGGCGTACGCAGACACAAACATGCATTCCCACCCCCATATACACAAACAAATACTTGGCACTCACCCGACGTGGAGACAGACACAAATAGGCACTGTACACACATTCACACTCCCCAAACATACTCTACATCCCAGGTCCGGGTACCCCCGCCCCCAGAGGGGCAAACCATACCTGGACCCAGGAGATGTAACCCTTCTCACTGGGGTAGAGGAAGGCAGACCGCCTCCTTATCTGCAGTAGCAGGGAGGCCCCGCATCCCAGACCCCAATCCGACGGCCAGCACCTCCTCCCAGCCCCCCAGCCCCGACGGTTAACAGAATGCGGGGTGAGTGAAGACCCCAAACCTGAGTAATGTGGTTGTCTAGGTTGCGGATTAAAATTGAGGCACAGGCGGCCAGAAGGGGGCAGAGGGGGAGTGCCTCCCCTGCATTGGGAAGAGGGAGGCAGCTGAGGATGGGGAGGGAAGAAAGGGAGGGGCTGGGGCCAGCTCCCCCGCTGATCCCAGTAGGCACCCCCACACTCTGGAGCCCACCAGGGCAAGGGGGCCCAGGCCCATCCGGACCGGGACCCACAGCAGCAGCACCGCCCAGCCCTCCTAAAACAGCAATAAGGATTATTATTAGGCCATAACAAAATAACTTTATAACTTAAAGCAAAATTGGGAAACGTAAAGTCCGAAACAAGTCTTTATATTAAGGGTCATCAGTCAAACAATAGTGGGTGGTCTGGGTCTAACCAGAGCGCGTCGTGTGTGACCTCTTCTTTTGCGCATGCGAGCTGCTTTGAGGGTTCACACTAGAGTGCGTTTGCTGTCACATTTTATTTGTAGTGTGAACAAGTAGACAAAAAAATTTGATTTGATCAAAAAAATCGGAATTGAGCATTAAGACCTGCAGTGTGAATGTAGCCTAAGAGCCACCAGAGCCCCTAACCAGGTCATGGCCACAACCCCCGTGTTAGGCCCTCCAGGGAAAAAGTCCCTAGGGAATCCCCAGATGCCCTAAGGCCATCCCTACCCCCATATCAACCACAATAGTGAACGCAGGACCAAACCATGACCCCCCACCCCCACTAGGTGATGAAGCTGATCAAAGGAGCCCAGAGGGATTGATCAAATGTGATGGCAGAGGCTGTATCAAGGCTAATGTGATCTATCAGAAGGTTTTTAGAATTAAGATTATTTTTATTTTTCCAGTTAATGAGGACCATTTTCTTGGTAATGCATAGACAACGTGGGCTGTTTCTTTCTGTAGTGACCTCATCCAAGTTGCCCAGCAAGCACACTAAAGGGGAGGCTGGAATGTTACATTTCAGACACTTTGATAAGTCTTCACATATCTCGCGCCAAAACTTCTGAACTGGTGGACAGAACCAAAGAGCGTGGATATAATTGTCCGGTGTATTTGCTTGACAGTGTAAGCAGTTGTTAGAAGACGTAAAGCCCATCTTGAACATCCTATGACCAGTATAGTGCACTCTATGTAATATTTTGTATTGCATTAATTGGAAACTGGGATTTCTGATCCATTGAAAGGTTTTTAAGCATATCTAAGATGATCGATAAATCCACTTTCCATTTTGCAATAGGAAGGGATATTGATTCATCTATTTTAGAAAGTGTTCTGTATATTTTAGACAATAATTTGGGGGTTTTAGATTAAAAAATTGTACCACACTTGGTGGTGTTTGTAATTCAGCTTCACCGGGATTACATTTCTTTTTTTACAATGGATTTAATTTGTTGATATTCCAAAAATCTTTTCTTGTAGATCCCATATTGTATAACTAGTCTGTCAAACTATTGTTCTATCTATTGCTCCAGATAGGTGTACGTTTGCATGGGATTAATGAAGACTCTGTTATTTTTAGAAACTCCCACCATGCTGTTAGAGAAGAGCTGATGTTGATGCTTTTAAAGCATTTATGTCGTTTGATGTTTGAGCTGATAAATGGTAGATCTGAAATTTCTAGATTATTACATAGTGCCTGTTCTACATCTATCCAGGGTTCATCTAAGAAGGTGTGTTTAAACCATCTAGAGATGAACTGAAGCCTGTTGGCTAAAAAGTTGTGATTAAAGTTAGGCAGATCTAGTCCTCCTTTATCCTTGGTCCTTTGTAGAGATGGCACGATACCACTTTTTATGTCCGATACCTGCTTTTTATATAAGTTAATACTCAAGTTAAAAAAACAAAACAAAAACACTAAAGCTATTCTGTTATACCTGTATGCAAAAAGAGATATTGATAGCTATAGCGGCGAATTATGGAAGGAGCAATTAATCGGAAGAACTGTAGATTTTGACCAGTTCTGTCTCCTAACTGGTGCCAGTTAGGAGACAGAAGCTGGAGGATGTTTGGTCATTTGTTCTGACACAAGCTGTTGGGGAATTATATAATATCTTCAACCAACTTACGAAAGATTTTCCAAAACCAAATTTGTGTAAATTGCAAATAGAAATTTCCAGTTAACTCTGTCAAACGCCTTTTCTGCATCAAGAGACAATATTATGGTTTCAATATTTTTACTGCATGAATAGTCTATTAAATTAAGTAGTCTATGTGTATTTGTTGATGAGTGCCTGCCTTTTATGAAACCAGTTTGGTCAGGATGAATTAAAAAGGGGGGTATTTTCTCTAATCTCTTTGCAGATTATTTTAAGGTCTACATTAATAAGGGATATTGGACGATAGCTTGAAGGAAATACAGGGTCTTTCCCTGGTTTTAGTATGAGACTAATATTTGCAGAGTTCATATTTGGTGGTAGTCTCCCATTTTCTTTGATTTCCTGCAACATTCTGTGACAAATTGGTGCTAGAATTGTCCAGAATTATTTGTAAAATTCTGCTGGAAAGCCATCTGGACCTGGAGCCTTATTATTGGGCATACTTATCAGAGCTTCCTGGAGTTCACCTGGCGTCAGTGGCGAATCCAGTGGCAAGGGGCCCAGGCCCATCCGGACCGGGGCCGCAGCAGCAGCACCGCCCAGCCCCACAGAGTCCGGGGCAGCCCACCCAACTCCACCCCAGAGAAAACTGCACCCACCCCATCATCCAATTATCTCCCAAACTACACAAGACAATAGACGCCCAGGTTGAGTCATTCTCCACGTCTCCAATATCTCTCCCCCACCTGTAGAGTGAGCTCCTGTAGAGAGGAGACCTCCTGCAAAGATGTAATAGTTTATTTTTGGCAAGACCATCATTTTTATAGCAGCGACCCTTCCTATAAGTGATATGGGTAGAGATTTCCATCTAGCCAGATCGCCTTCTACTATCTTTAAAAGTGGGACGTGGTTTAATTTTGTTAATTCTGCAAGTTTAGGAGAGATATTGATACCTAAATATTTAATATTTCCAGATTGCAGTCAGGTAGATGCCACACTCAGGTGTTTTAAGTTTATTCAAACCTGTGACCGGCCTGTGAGTCTCTTGTAATAAAACAACAGGTTTTTAAGTTGGTTAAATATTTTTAACCTTTTTCTATGGAGCCAGCTCCGTGCACATTCCATGTGACAAACCTTAGTGTGGCCATAGTTGTGTATGTATGGCGAATGATGTACACTGTGTGTCTCGCTTAGACGGGTGAGGAAAATGGAAACACATTATTTGTTTGTAAATAAAGATAAGAAAAATGCGTGGCGAGATGCTCCATAGGTCTGACTATGTGTGTGCATGATAACTAATATGAGCAAGTGTGTGCACGTCTGAGTGTGTGTGTCCTATATCTGTGTGCGCTGTGAGGCTGTTGTAAATGTGTTGCCTTTAAACGCATGTGTGTGCGTGATCGTGCAGAGTGAGCATGTAGAGATAGAGGGTGTTGTTTGTGGATGGGTAGGGAAACAGGTGATCGACGCATTGATAGAAAAGATAAGCAAAGAAACCAAATAGCAGGGTGAGCACAAGAGAGAGAGAGAGGAAAAAGGGAATAAAAACTGAAACATTCAAATTAAGGCATTGACGGAGAGTGACGGTGACGTTATACTGAATTAGCAAACTGATATTACAAAGTTAAACAAAATTTGGCCCGCGGGCCAGAGTTTGACACCTATGGTGTAGCGGACTCTTATCTGGTGTGCGGTCAATACAGCCACGGAGTGATACCAGGGTGGCGGTAGAGCTGTCCGTCCACGTAGAGCCGGTGTTCCAGATTAACTGGCGTCGCAGATTAACTGGCATCGCAGATTAACTGGCGTTGGTCGAACAGATGTGTGGCAGACTTGCGTTTCAGGAGCTGCTACTGACAAACCAGCGAAAAAACGCCAAATGTGTCATCTGTGACATATGTGAGGATACCTGGAACACACTCCGTCAGTCTTGATGCTGTTGAACAACAAAATGTTTTAAAATGTCGCGAGTTTACCTGGTGATATTCTCATGCGCGACGCGATCGCGAAAACAGCAAACAATTAATGCTCCGCCGATGCTGTTCACAGGACAGCAAGAGTAAACGATCGGGAGAATCTTGTCGTCATTATCGTTCCCCTCGTATGTTTTATTACTCCGTTTTCAGCAGTTTCGCTTCACAACGAAAGCGTGCAGTTTACTTTGTGTTCACTCAAATGGAGTCGAGTCAACCAGCGCCACCTCTGGCCAAGTGCTACAGCCTACAGGGTTGATCTGATATCCTCGTGTTGGTGTTGTTCCCAGATCATCATATTAAATGTTGTTCCAGGATCAACATTGCAAGTGACCAATCAGAATGTTGTGACGTCATACTTTTGCGACTTCGGGAAAAACCGGCGTAAAACAAAAAACTGTACTAAAGCTGCGTGAAACCGCCTCTGTCTGCCGATCAACGGACCCTAACCCTAACCCTAACCGTAACCCTTTAATAAACAGTAAGCAGAATTGATATTGTCCTTGCAACATTGGAATTTCATAAATGCA
>NW_024583411.1:88801-90269 GCF_018398535.1 Haplochromis burtoni
CTAATTTTTGCCTCATAACTTTTGCACTGTCCACTTCCTGCTGTGACAAAACAAATTTCCCACGTGTGGGACTAATAAAGGTTATCTTATCTTATCTTGTCTTATCTTAAACCTTTGAACTGAATGAAATGATATCATGTATTTATTTTTGGCCTACATCAGTAAGGAATGCCAAATTATATATACAAAGTCATAGAAATTACCACTCCAATTGGTCGTCATGATTTTAATATTTTTGTTTTCCATAACAATGAAATACGCCTTGGACAAATATGACACATCAATATTTCATTAGTGTTGACACATCACATCCTGTAAGCATAGTCTGCCTGTGTCTTTTCTCTGGAAATGAATATTTTCAGCCAATATAAGCAATCCATCAACATGGCTGGAGAGTTGGTAGTTAAATAAGTGTATAAGTGTGGTTAATATAATAAACAGGAGATGACAGTTACTGTGAATTTACAGCAGTTACACAGTGATTAGTAATAAACAGAGCCAGTGTGATTGAGTGGAGCTTGTGAGAGTGAGTGGATTCAAGAAAGTCAGTGACTCAGGTGTGGCGATTGGTCTTTTGTTTTAAATCTAGGTTAGGAAGTTATTCATGTTTTAAAACAAGCACTTTTTGTCAGAAATGCAAGAAGTACATCTGCAGAAAGCACACAGTTACATTCTGTCCATCATATGGACAAAACTGAAAATGTTGAACATTGAAAAACTGAGAACGCCAGGCAAGTTCAAAAGAAATGTGTTTGTTAACACGAAACCTTTACTAAATTGTTCCTAAAAATAGTTATGGAACTACTACTACCCACCACTATGTTGAAAGGTGCAATGCCAGCAATGTGGATTGTAAAGACTAAAACCAGTCATTAAGCAAAGACAACAGGGATCATTCTTTTCTGTTTATTATACAGCCAGATTGACTTGTGACACACATCTGCAGCTGGCTCTATCACCCCGGTTGAATTTGTTTCATGCACAATACATTTGTAACTGTCATTCTTTTCCGTTCTTTCCAAAAAAAAGCTCAACTACATGAAATGCAATTTTGCTTATTTTGAGCTTATCATACACTTGAAGATTACGAAATCAGCACTCCTTTTTGTTTGTATCATTTCACAGCAAAGACATATGTATTCAATAAATATATTACACATTAATGTTTGACCACTGTTCTCACAACAAATTCTGTCAGCACAGTCAGCATTCATATGTCTATCCCTATTGCGGAATATATTTTCAATGACCTTTCCCAGGTATGCCGTGCCTGTGGTGTGTGGTATACTGTAACTAGCAGCAGCTATTACTACCTCCCACCTGTAGGTGGTGCAGTATTATTGTATGTGTTCTGAGCTTATGGAGTAAAAAGTCCGGACCTCCACTATAGCCTCGTCTCAGTCCTCTGTGCTTGGTCTAAAGTTATTATTGACCACAACCCACGCTACACGGGCAGTTGGAGCAACAC
>NW_024583412.1:0-10377 GCF_018398535.1 Haplochromis burtoni
AATAAAGTTGGAGTGAGACACAGAGACCTCTCCTGTCGTTATTACATACCTCCACAACATTTTAAATGAGAATAAGAAAGAAAAGTATTTCTTTGTACCCCCTTTCCCTGTTAATGCCCTACCTGGCCACCCCTGGCAAAACTTTGCCAGACCCGCCCCTGCACAGTTACCAGCTGTCAGCTACATAGAAAAGGATCCTGGTGTTATTTGTCTCTTCATTGGTTTCATCTTCGTGTTTCCCTCTCCCCAGGATATCCAAACCGATATCATGACCAGAAGCTTTTACAGCTGTGGCTCCAGCAAACATCAACTGATACTAGAAATTAATATCAATTAAATTCTAAAAACAGCTTATCAAACTTAAACGTGCTGCTGTTGTTTAGCGCAACATCCGCTGGTTTCCTCTTTCCGGCACAAAGTGGGCGATAAACAAACAAGAGAGAAAAGCTGATCAGCTGATCATTGATCAGTTTCATGATTGAAGTAGCAACAGGAGAGAGAGGGGGAGAGAATGAGAGAAGAAGAAACAGCTGACAGTGTAAAGATACAGGATAACTCCAGCTTTGTGTCTTTTTCCATGCTAACTGAAATCCGGGACAAACTGTGTTCCGTTTCACCTCAATACGAAACGCGTAATATTTTCTCTGAATACGGGACGATTACGTTTTTTACGGGACGGTTGGCAACTCTACTAATTAACCTTATGAACAAAATAAAGTTCACTATCAGTAACATCATAGCAAGTTCAGTTCAGCTGACACTGGCGGGTCTCTCCTCCTCCTGCCTCCCCTTTCCCTCATCCACCTGCTGGCCTCCGTGGAAGCTCCACTATAGCCACCACCAAACAACTGAGTTATTTTTATAAACATTAGCAAGCATCTGGCCAATCCACCTCCTTTCATTGTTTAAAATGCCCGGTATGCCCGATGGCCAAGTCCAGCAATGGTCATGCCATCAGTTAACCCTTCTTGTGCCAACTGTGGCATGCATGCCCAGGGTTGCCGACCCCTGCCCTAGACCTACAAGCCACAGACAAGAGACAGTTTTGACAATGCTGAATGTCAGAGCAAATACATGAAACACGAGAGAAGAATGTATGAAAGATTGTGTTGAAAGCAGACTGAATGAGGGATCATCAAACTTTGGGCCATATATACACTTACAATACATAGCTTTTTGTCAAACATAGATAATATAATGATGATGAGAAGGGTGAGCTGGAGGGATGAAAGAGAAAACTGAGAAAGACAAAAAAACAAAAAAAACCCAAATAAACAAGAAACATTGTAATTAATGTACTGAGGGAGAGTGACGGTGTTTTATCTGTTATGACATCATATTGAATTAACAAATGAATATAATCCATTGCTAATAAATTGCAAATCTTAATGCAAGAGAGTGTGAAAGCCAGAGAGAGATAAAGGAAAGGAAAGCAGATTCTTATCTGGAGTGAAGTCAGTATAGCCATGCAGTGATGCTAGGGTCGCGGTAAAGCTTTCCGTCCATGTAGAGCCGGTCCACGGCGATGACAGCACGGGAGCCCTTCTGGATGAAGTCGCGTCTGATTGGGAACAGGACCTTGCGACGTTCCAGGATTTCTTTGAGGAACTGGTCGTCCACACTGAAGTCTGTTCCTTTCAGCTCCCTGCTGCAACTCTTTACCTGCTCCTTCTGTTTGAAGTGGCCGAATTTGGCCACAGTAGGATGTGGTCTCCTGGCCCTGGTCGTCTTAGCCCCGATACGATGGACTTGATTGAAAGTGACGTTCTTCACGGTGTCCTCTGGCAGCTTCAGATGGGTTTTATTGAAGCCTCTCACCGTTGCTTCCACGTCTTCGCCAGCAGATTCTGTGATACCAGAAAACACAAGGTTATCTCTCATGCTACGGACTTGCAGATCAATAACAGTCCCTTTTATTTTCTTATTTTCTGTGTTAAGCTTGGTCACATCCTCAGTAAGAGACTTGACTGACTCCCGTAGCGTGGCGTTTTCAGCAGCAAGTGTTTCCACCTGCTGCTGGCTGAACCCAAGGGACTCTTTCAGGGATTTAAATTCTCTGTGTAAAATCTCCACCAGGGACAACCTCACATCGACACTGGACAGTCGCAAGTCGATTGACTCCAGGATGTCTGCAATGTCTTTGCCGGCAGATGATGCTGTGCCGCGGGAAGTCTGCCGGGTGACTTCTTTTCGATGACATGTATCAAGAAAATATACAATCTTACATTTAATAGAGCAGACAAAATTAATCTTATAATGATTTACAATTGTGATGTATTGCGATGCGGACATAAAGTATTCTTAATTCATTGAGAAGACACTAATCGATTATTAAACACAGTCCCGATCAAAAGTTTAAGACCACTAGAAAAATAGCAAAAAAATTTCTTTTGCATGGTTGGATCTTAACAAGGTTCCAACAACATGCAACAAGCAGAAATGGGAGGTAGACAAAACATTTAACTTACATTTAACAAACTTAAACTGAGACAGGCTGTTTTACAGCTGATCAAATGTTTAGGACCACATGCCTTTAAAAGGCCTAATCTGTGCAAATATGTGGATTCATTGTCATTTTCTGTCAGGTAGTCACACTGTCATGATGTTCTGATGGCAAAAGCAAAAAAACGTTCCTTTTTGAACATGGTCGAACTGCATAAGCACAGTCTCTCACAGCGTGCCATCGCTGCTGAGGTGGGACGCAGTAAGACAGTCATTTGGAATTTCTTAAATGATCCTGGGGGTCATTGGAACAAAAACGTCAAGTACAAAAAAATCCTCAACCCAAATTAAGGCCATTAGTGGTGCCAACTGCAGCAAACGGCATCTGAGACTGAAGGGCTTCAAAAACAAATTGTCTGATGGGGAAAAAAATGTAACCTTGACGGTCCTGATGGTTTCCTTTTTTTTTTTTTTTTTTTTTCTAAATGACATCAGAAACAGCAGTATGGACATACGTGATGGCGAGCTTCAGTTCATCCTTTGTCATTTTTTTTTTTTTAAATAGGACAGGGGGAATGAATGAAGAAAGAGGGGGAGAGAAAGAAAGAAAACCAAAGGGGAGAAGAGACGGTGAGGGGGGGGAGAAAAAAAAAAAAACAAAAAACAAACAAAAAACTACCTGGGTCACCTGTATGGAGAAAAAAAACAGAAGAGAAAGCAAACAACAAAGAGCAACATAATAATAAAAAACAAAGCACCATCACAATAAACTAGCTAGTCATAGATATCAATAGTTACTAAATAATAAACGATATTGTGCAGCACGCAAGATAGACAGCGCACAGTGTGCTTTGAGGCAGCAGCCAAGAAAGCTTTAGTCCGCGTCTGTGAATACCCATGTGTACACCTGTGTGCATACCTGTGTGGATCAGCATGCTTGCATTCCAAAGGTTTCTCCATGTAATGATCTGCTAGGGAGTGTGGGGGGGCCACAGCCCCGTCCTCCAGGGTGTGAAGCGGGTATGGAGGAGATCAAAACTCCAGACATCCAGAGGCCCCCAGAACACAAGAGACCAAGGAAGACCAACAGAGGGGCAGCCGCGCCACTGTCCAGTAAGAGCTGAGGAGAGTCCCAGATGAGGGCTCCCAGCAGCCGCGGAGCAGAAGCCAGGGGGTGCGTGAGGTTGCAACGTTACTGGCATGACAAGCAGATCCCACCTGAGATGTTGTCTACGCGCCACAGTGGAGGGGGCGCCATAATGGTCTGGGGTGCTTTTTCCTTCAGTGGAACAATGGAGCTTCGGGAGGTGCAGGGGTGTCAAACGGCTGCTGGCTATGTCCAGATGTTGCAGAGAGCATCCTCATGACTGAGGGTCCTCGTCTGTGTGGTAACGACTGGGTTTTTCAACAGGACAACACTACAGTACACAATGGCCGCAGGACAAGGGACTTCTTCTAGGAGAATAACATCACTCATTTGGACCATCCTGCATTTTCCCCTGATCTAAATCCAACTGAGAATAGACAACAGTTCCAGACAGAAAACGCCCTTGGTGTGGCCGTCTTCACCACTTGGAGAAATGTTCCCACTCACCTCATGGAAATGCTTGCATGAAGTGATCAACAATAACAGCAAACCTATATTACTGACTTCAAGATTGTAACTTTGATTTCTGTTTTTTGGAGGTGTGGTCCTAAACTTTTGATCAGCTGTAAAACAGTCTGTTTCAGTTTAAGCTTTCTTTTTAATAAATCACATGCTCAAAAAATGTTTTTGCCTCACTCCCATTTTTTCTTGTTGCATGTTGAAGCTCTACTTGGAACCTTGTTAAGATCCAACCGTGCAAAATATGATTTTTTGTCATTTTTTAAATGGTCTTTTAATAGCCACAAGTTATTGTGATGCATTGGGATATCGAATTGTATCGTTGACATGATAATTGCAATTGAATTGAAATGCAAGTAGGGCTGGGTACCAAAACATGATACCTTTTTAATACTGACTAAAAACATTGAGTAGGTATTGATACAGAAAAAATATTCGGCTCAAAATTTCTATACTTTTGTATAGAGTATAGAAAGTTATTGAGTGTTATTGAGCCTCACAGGTCCTTTACTTCTGCTGCTGCATATCGCATACCAGCAGTGGCTTCGCACATGCGCGATTCATTTGCAGTCTGGATGAGTAAGAAAAATATAATATAGTAGAAATACTATGATTTAGCAGAAATACTGTAATCAGCACATATACTGTAACATGACAGAAATTCCTCCACTTGGTAGTAATACTATAACATAACTTGGCACAAAAAACATGATTTGGCAAAAATACTATGAAGGGTGGCTGGCCTCTCCCTTAGAGATAGGGTGAGAAGTTCGGCCATCCTGGGAGGGGCTCAGAGTAGAGCAGCTGCTGCTCCACATCGAAAGGAGCCAGCTGAGGTGGTTCGGGCATCTGGCAAGGATGCCCCCTGGGCGCCTCCTGGGCGAGGTGTTCCAGGCATGTCCCACCGGGAGGAGGCCCCGGGGCAGACCCAGGACACGCTGGAGAGATTATATCTCTCGGCTGGCCTGGGAACGCCTTGGTATTCCCCCGGACAAGCTGGAGGAGGTGGCTGGGGAGAGGGAGGTCTGGGCCTCTTTGCTTAGGCTGCTGCCCCCGCGACCCGACCTCGGATAAGCGGATGAAGATGGATGGATGGATGGATGGACTATGATTTAGCAGAAATACTATGATTGAGCAGAAGTACTAAGATGTAGTAAAAGTACTTTGATTTAACAGAAATACAATTATGGAGGAGTAATACTTTAAAATGGGAGAAATATTGATACACACACACATACACAGAGCCTAAACGGTGTGTTCACACAAAACGCCCCAAACGCCCCCTAATTTGACACGTGCACATCTCAACGCGTGTCCAAGAAAAATCCATCACGCGTCAAAACCGGAAATGTGGGAGGAAGTTGTGCCAGATAGCAGCTGTCGAGCTAGCGCTTGAAGAGAGAGTCTCCCTTCTCTATGTACTGTGGAGAGCAGAGCAGCGGCGTAAAAGACGTCCTCGCCGTACCTGGGTCCATCAGGTCCTCCAGAGGCGTGAGCAGTTTGGTGAGTTTCACCATTTGCTCCAGGAGCTGCGCCTGGATGACGGCCGATTCCAGCGCTATCACCGTCGGCCAGTTTGAGGACCTGCTTTCCCTCGTCGGTCCCAGCATCGCCCGCCTAGACACCAACTACAGGCGCTCAATCCCACCTGCAGAGCGCCTGTCCGTCTGCCTGAGGTTAGTAAAAGTGTTTAATACGGTAGTCCTTTATTGATACCTGTGCTAATATGCTAAACCATCCATTTATACACTGCTAACATGGATGTGCTATGCTAACAGTGAATGCTGTCGGTGTTTACTGAAAGCAAACTGTGGTACAGAGACGACTGTTTATAATATTTCTAGTGATACTCAGAAGGTCTCATCAAGTCCCGATTTAATTCGATTTATGCTGTTATCAGTGTTTGCAATGATAGCATGGCTGTGGTGTCACATCAATGTATGCGCTCGGTGTTTGCTGATATCAAACTGTAGCATTAGGACCACTGAGTTAACCTTTGTAGTGATACTCACTCCTTTTTATTTAGACCTGGTTTAATTCTGGGATAGTTGAATATTTGTATATAATCCCTGCAGCTGTCAGACTCTATAGCAGGGGTCACCAGCCTTTATTAAAACAGAGTTAGATAAAACTGAACAGTTTGGTTCATCTCTTAGTTACATGGTTCTATCTTGATAAGCTGTCTTATCACAGATTAATTTTTCAAAAATATTAATGATTTAAGCAAGGAAAGGGCTACATGTCAACATACAACTCTTTATTTCTATTAATGTCTTACTTCATTCCTACCTGATTGACATGTTTAGGAATTATGAGTGATTGGCACACTGTAGTGTGCAAAAGTTGCTACCAATCAAATTATGATATGTTAAAGTTAAAACAAAACACAACTGTTTTAGATATTATCTAATATACATTTTGTAATTATCCTTATAATTACAAAATGTTTTATGTAAGATTTAAGTTTTGTGATTTAAATCTGACATCACAAAAGTGTTTTGGAATTTGAATAATGTATTTTGTAACTGCAGTACTGTGACGGAGTTACATCGCCCAGCCGCAGACAGCTGATCGGGGCGCATATACGCACCGCCACCATTAGTTCTAACAGACACCAATAAACAAAAAGGGGTGAAGGGGGGGGATTTGGAGCAGCATAGAGGGTGGCCAACTTATTTCCCCTTACCTTGTTAATAAAGTCGGTCGAGGAGACGCGCTGTGATCTCCAATGATGCGGGATGATGCAAGCCGATGGTATGGTGTTCCGGGGTTTAAATAATGGGTTCACGTGGGCTTGGACGGTCACGTGAACTGCATCCTTTGTTTGGATTGTTTTAATGTTTTGTGAAACATTGTAGGCTGATTGGAAGTTGCCTAAGAGTCTGTATATACATGTGTGTTGTGAGACTACAGTGGGAAAGAAGCTGAGGGGGGACAGTGAGGATTAAAGTAATAATAAAGAAATGATTGTTACGTCTAGGGGGAGGGGCTACGGGATATAAGAGACAGGTCATACGGGGTGGGAGAGAGAGTCCAGTGAGCTGTTACAAGGAGGGTAACATGCAGGCTGGGTCGGGTATACAGACGTTTTGTTGACACTGACCTAAGTCAATTCTATTTGCTGTAAATAATTTTCTGTGCACTGGGGAGGCCGGCTAAATAAATTATCCACACTAAAAGACCTTACCGACTACGCCTGTGTTTGTTGTCCGGGAGAGGGTTAAAAGAGGACCCCGCGACATATGGTGTCAGAAGTGGGATGGCTAGTCGGAAGAGGAAAACGCGCCTCCCAGCGAAGCGCACAGGGCTGCGGTCGCAGCAGCATGAGCTTCCGGGGGAGAAGACAGCAGAGGAGCTGGCGTGGGACACAGTGCCGGCGTCGTCTTCTTCAGCAGAGGAGGAGGAGATTTCCGGCAGGATTGGTCCGGAGTTGCCTACAACCTCGACCGCAGCACGTGATGGAGAACTGATTGCGATGATGAGGGACTTCCTGGCGGGACAGCAAAGGAGAGAGACTGTGTTATTGGCAGAACTCAGGGGACTGAGGACCGTTTCCCCTCCTAATGCGCCGCTGCCCGCAGATGTGGCTGGTCAGCAAAGCCTAGGTCCCGCACTAGCTGGAGCTAGCACCACGGCAGCAACGGCTACGCCAAGCACGGCAACAGCAAGCAGCCCCCGAATGGTACTGCCTACACCGGCGCGGCAGAGGGAATACGGGGAGTCGCCAGCGGAGGTTCCCTCTCGTCAGTCCCAAGGAGGGATTAGCAGTATCGACCCGTCAGGGGGAGAGTGGAGGCGATCGGCGGGGCCGAAGATCCCGCCTTATCAGATGGGGGAAGATATTGAGAACTATTTGTTGCGTTTTGAGCGGGTGGCCAGAACATGGAGATGGCCAGAGAGCGAATGGGCCTGTCGGCTAGTTCCACTGCTAGCGGGGAAGGCGTTGGAGGCCTATACTGCAATGGATGAAGAAAGAGCCCATCGGTATGAAGATCTCAAAACTGCCTTGTTAATTAAATTTGACATTTCACCGGAAACGTATCGGCAGCGGTTTCGCTCTAATATAATTCCACCTGGTGAGAGCCCCACCGAGACCTATTATCGCCTGAAAGGACTTTATCGACGCTGGCTCCGACCAGAGCAGCACACGAAGGACGAGATGGGAGAAGCGATCATCTTGGAGCAGTTAATTCGAGTACTGCCAGGGGAGGTGAGGACCTGGGTGAGGGAGCATGAGCCAGCAGATGGACTGGCCGCTGCTAAGCTGGTGTCACAGTACTTCAACGCGCGTAAAGGAGCACCACCTGCACGCTCATCTGGGACGCCACAGCGACCACCACTTCCATCGTCGGGGTTTTTGAAGAGGGAGAGCAACCCCGAGCCACCCGGGATCCCCAAGGTATCTAATCTACGAGGAGCGGGTAAGGACTTTTTTTGTTATTATTGCCAGCAGCCAGGCCATAAAGCCTCGGTGTGCCCTATTCGGAAGGCCAAAGTCACGGGGGCCTGCTATGCACCCCGACTGGAGGCGGAGCCTACAAGGGTCCAGCCAGTGGATGTGCAACGCTATAAAAAAGTGATAGTAAATGGTCAGCAGGTTACTGCTTTGCTGGACACTGGTAGTTTCATGTCATTAATTAAGCAAAGCTTGGTACCCGTGAACTGTGTGGATTACAGCAGACAAGAAGAAGTGTTATGTGTGCATGGTGATAAACACCCATACCCAAAGGTGGAAGTAACAGTGACTATTAATGAACAGCCATACCTATTGTCAGTTGGGGTGGTACAGAATTTGCCGGTAGAGGTTATTCTGGGGATGGACTTGCCTGTGCTTATGGATTTGTTGCAAGAAAAAGAAGAACGGGCCACAGAGACTGAGAGGGGGGAAGCGGGGAAGGTTAAAGTGAATGTGTTAGGCCCGGTGGTCACTAGGGCCCGGGCGAAGGCTGAATGCCAACCCCTGCCAGACTTTGACAGTAGTCTGTGCGATGGTGGCACGAAAGGGCCAAGAAAATCTCGCCGCCAACGCCGCTTTGAGAAGCAGCTATGGTCAAAAGAGCCGGACACTAAGAACATGAAATGGGATGTGCCCGAAAATATCTCTGTGTTGCAAAGGGAGGATGAAACGTTAAATGTGTTGTTCGCTAATGTGATTGAAGGGGGAACGGGGAAATGGGGAGGGAAAGAGAAGTTTATTCTTGATAAAAATGTGTTGTATGCAGTTGACGGGGACCACCAACGGCTTGTGATTCCTGCTAGTTGTAAATCCCTCATTTTGCACTTAGCACACACCCTCCCCTGGGCAGGTCATTTGGGTCGCCAAAAAACTTATCTGCGAGTTAGCTCTCGTTTCTTTTGGCCGTCGATGTACACTGATGTCCAAAATTATTGCCGTACATGCCCTGTATGTCAGAAAACATGTCCAGCCCGCAAATCGGACCGGGCCTTGCTACAGCCCCTTCCAATCATCTCCACACCCTTCCGTAGGATAGCTATGGATATTGTGGGTCCGCTGGTAAAAAGTAGCCGGGGTCATCAGTACATTTTGGTGGTGTGTGATTATGCGACCCGTTTTCCAGAAGCGTTCCCGTTGCGTGCGCTCACGGCACCTAATGTTCTGCGTGCACTGGTACAGTTGTTTTCCCGGGTGGGGATACCAGATGAGATTTTGACTGACCAAGGGACTAACTTTACCTCTAAGTTGATGCAGCTCTTCCACAAGCAGCTAGGCATTTCTGCCATCAGGACGTCACCTTACCATCCACAGACAGATGGGTTGGTGGAGAGGTTCAACCAAACTTTGAAGAGGATGTTGCAGAAGTTTGTGTCAGACACTGGGAAAGACTGGGACCAGTGGCTACCTTTCCTGCTGTTCGCGTACAGAGAAGTTCCCCAGGCTTCCACTGGTTTCTCACCATTCGAGCTACTCTATGGTTGGGACGTGCAGGGGCCCTTGGATCTCCTCCGGAAGTGTTGGGAGACTCCTGCTTCGGCTCAAAATGAGAAAGGAGTGGTGCAGTTTGTGCTGGAGATGAGAGATCGGTTGGGGAGATACCAGGCAGAGGCCGAAGTCAACCTGCGAGATGCTCAACGAAGCCAGAAGATCTGGTATGACCAACAGGCCCGGCAACGTGAATTCCAGCCCGGTCAAAAAGTGTTGTTACTTCTCCCCTCATCCAACAGTAAACTGCTGGCGAAATGGCAAGGCCCCTACACCATTCTGCGCAGAATGGGACCCGTGACTTATGAGGTTCATCATCCGGAGAGAAGGAAACAGAAGCAAACGTACCATGTGAACCTCCTGAAGGAATGGGACGGTAGTGGGCCAG
>NW_024583412.1:40328-63690 GCF_018398535.1 Haplochromis burtoni
CCACCTCGGCACCCAGACGCCGCTGGACTGGCCTGTGCGTCCACAGACAGGAGGGTCGCCACACCATGAACAAAATTAGTTTCCACAGGTCCACTAGGCATCAACCTTTGATCCTAAAATGTGTCTTTGCTCTAGTGTCCTCCTAGTCACACATCAACCGTCACTGTGACTGTGCTCACACTTCACACACAGAAACACACTCAGAGCGCGCTTTTCATCAGCAGAAATTTACACAGAAACCTCTGAGCTCAACTGTTAGAATTCTTCTGAAGCACAACCGGACCATAGACCAAAATACCCCTTTCTCTGCGCTTATGGCCGCCACAACGGGGCAAAATCTCATCGTAAAAGTGATGCATACATCCCCGAAGCTATTACTGATACCATAAACCAGGTTCTGCTTTACCTTTATTTCATGGCAAGTAAAATTTTACTTATTATTTTATGACCGCAGCCCTCGAGGCTCAACCGACACCATAAACCACCGTCAAACCTCTATTCCATGTGCTGAAACCAGCACCCCTCACTACTGTACTCACAGCCGCATCACCGGAACACGGCCGTATCATAAACCAAAACCTACGGACGTGTTGCGCTTTTGGCGTTGCCAGTGCTCAACTGCACCATGAGCCAGCATCTGCTTTTCCTTAATTCTATATTCAATTTTATAGTCGCATCCACGTGGACTTAACCGACATCATAAACTAACTTCAAAACCTCTTTTCAATGTACTGGACTTATGGCCGCGTCTCCAAAAGATATTCTAATGTATTATTGCTACAGAAGCCAGTCTTAGACAAAGTTAAATGTGGAAGGTAAAGTGGGCTGCAACTAGCTCAACGTAGTGTATTATTAGTTTCTCGGTAGAAGCAGTTTAACTGCAACTAGCTCAACGTAGTGTATTATTAGTTTCTCGGTAGAAGCAGTTTATCTAACACACTGGAATTCAGCCTCAACTTATGTTGTTAGTATCTTGCGCCAAAAACCAGACACCGACAAATTTAATGTGAAAATACATGTAACTCAGCAAACAGATTAATTTGGAAAGCCCAATATGCACATTTGGTATTTATAATACAACAGGCTGTGCTTACCTTTCTGTTTTAGGCCGCCCTCTGTTCGCCTCGCCTCACAATCTCACCACAGGCCAAATCTGCACCTCCTCAGCACACCAACGATCCGGGTCACACGGCACCAAGTTGTTGAAATCTCCCAATTCTTTTAATCTTTGGGCTGAAGGAAGGACAGTACTCTGTGTATAAATGCTCAATCAACAATCATTTATTTCCACACAATTCAACACTTATGAGCATTAGAACCATCATGATGGGGAGACATGCATGAAGAGGGTCACAGCAAATCTCAAAATGGTGACGGGTTACACAACCTCTTATAGCTTCTGACGACCCCCACCTAGTCATAAAAGCTACATCTTCACATGTTTTTCTAATTCTTAGCGAGACTGGCTCCTGACCTTGGCTCCCTGTCTTTCTGCTCTAAGGAAGGTGGGGGTATGGAATGTGATTTATCTCTTCTGCCCTAGACACCAAGTCTCCTGCTTACAACCTTATGATTCAACAATAAAGCATGTCAAGAAAACAGTGTAAGACATTCACAGCAGATCAAGGATACAGAGTGATGCACACTTATCTAATGAACTACAAAATGATTATGTTCTTTTAACCCAAAAGTATAATGAGGACTAAACTACATACACAGCACACCATCTAAACTAAAGGATAATATATGTCCTACAGCTGTTATCATAATTCAACTACTTTGATTACATATATAAGGTAACATATGATAACAGAATAATATCACACTAGATAGATTCAGACATTTCCCCCAATTCAATCAAATGTTTTTTACAGCTTTTCTGTTTCTTATCGTGGCTTTTATTGTGAAACATCAGCAGCAAGAAGTGTGTTTTTCTCTGTGAAGACAAACAAAGTGTGTTGGTGAGCTCACAATCAGTGATTGTGCTTCTCTTTTCTTTCCAAGTCCTCAGAAATGCTTACTCTCTTTGTACATCACTTATTGTCAGCAACAGAGCTCATTCTGCTTTGTGGACATAAACACATCTGTCATCACTTCCTCTTTGTTTTTCATGCAGCATTTTATCAAATTGAAAAACAAAAAGACAATAAATCGAATGTCTGTCAGAAATTTCAGCAGATTCTTCACCAGGACACTGTGATAGTTTTCATATTTCATACAAACTAAAGTGATACACAACATATGCAGTGCCATACACACATATTTACATATTTCATGTGTTTGATAACCAAGCTGGTACCAACATCCTGCACCATGTTCTTGTTCAACATTGGAAAAACACAAGACTACTTTCAAATCAGGATTGAAGCCTTTGCTGTTTATTAGATAAGCCATATGCATTATGATCCCTCAAAACAATGATATTCTGGTTATAACTGCATTTAAAACTATTGAGCCAATATTTTCAGCTTATATGGCTGAAACATTTTCAAATTATTAGCTTCCAACAATGAGTGAAACAGTAAGAGCATGTGGAGACTTTGGAAAAATCCCATTAAGAAAGAGAAATCAAACATTTGGATTCATTTTAATGAGCTCAGGCTTGATGAAAATGCAGAGGAGCTGGTTGTAAACGGAGCTTCAGGCCTGAAGATGAAGAAATTTACAAGGAATCAGTCACATCATCAATCAATAGTTTAAAACATCAACTGAATCCATGAATCTGAAAACGTGTTTCTGAGTGAAAGAGACAGACATGTACAGACTGAACTATCTGTTCAACAGTCAGTGTTTCTCTAACAGGAGGACACTCTTTACACTCAACTCAGCACAGACACACTGAGGCACCCATAAAGACTTTTAATCCAGGATAAAGAGGTTCAGTGAATGTGGTGTTGATTGTGTGGAGATGGATCAGAGTGTCAGAGGAGACTCTGTAGAAGGACAGAGTTCCAGCAGGAAAGTCCACGTACACTGCTACTCTGTTAGAGACGGAGGAGGAGGTGGTGGTGGATACGAATTTGGTATCGTGACAAACATAAATAGGACCAGCATCAGAGCAATACAACCTCCAGGAATGATCATTCTCTCCAAAATAACAGTCATTGCTGACTCCTTTCCTTCTTATGCTTCTGTAACTCACTGTTATCCAAACCTCTCCTTTCCACTCGACCTCCCAGTAACCGCGATCAGTCAGACCATTTCTACACAGCAGCTGATGAACATCAAATCTGTCTGGGTGATCAGGATACGACTGAACCTCATGCACATGTGTCACCTTCCTGTTGTTGTCAGACAGTTTGAGGTTTCTGTGTACTGTGTTTGTGTCAATTGTGGGTTGACAGGAATCTGGTGGAGAGAACAAACACAATCCAGCTGCAGTTATTGATCCATCATCTGATTGACACTTTGATGCCTCCTGACATCAGAGATGTGAATGAGTGATGTGACAGTTTGAAGATGGTTGAATGTGTGCTGCTTTGTTTTCATGAATCACATTAAAAACACACTTACACTTCCTCAGACCTGGTCTCAACCACTGGACTCCAGCAGGCTCCACCCTGAAAGGAGGAGGGGGGTCAGACCAGCACAGTCTCTTTCAGCATGCACACATGGACATTACATCGCTGTCATACACATAATGTTAGACACTGATAATGGAACAGTCCAACAGTTTCACAAATACACTTCAGTCCCAACAGGTTCTCCCTCCCAAAGCATAACATTTTATTCTAGGTGAAAAATTGTCAATATGTTAGGCTTCCGGGCACCCAACACGTCCCCATGTTAGGAGATTGGAAAAATGAGGAAACATGAGAGCTGTTTGGAATTAATCTACCGATAAGGTATTGGTAAATACCGGAATTGATGGCAGCAGCCAAGTCTCTGTGAATAGTACAATGCTGCTGTCCTGTACATACTTGTTGACTGCAGTTTGTAATCTCAGTTTGTCATTTTTGTTGGTTATGGACCTGACGTTGAAGAGGAAGATACTCGGAAACGGTGGCTTAAATGGTTGTTTCTTTAGCTTTGCTAGAGCAGCCACGCTTTTGCCTCCTTTGTTTATGTTTCCTCTTTGGCTTACCGCTGGGAAGAACCAACCATGGAGACCCTGGAGTTCTTATTATGTCCTCCGGAATGCCATGGAAGTGGTGATAGTCCTACATAATGTTCTTTGCACAGTGTAAACTCAAAAGGTCGACTGTAAGTGGACTCCACTTGATGTATAGTAATAGAAAACGCATACACCCACACATATACACATGGAAAAAGTAAAAAACAAAGCACCGAACGTGAGGAGCAGTGAGCCGCTGCGTCTGTGTGTGTGTCAGCATCTTTAAATTTTCTGTTAAGTAGACTGAACTCAGTTTTTATCAACTTGTTATTAGAACTCAGTTTAAGTAGGTTACCAGTACTTTTCATCCAAAAAGTCGATCAACCCAGTTTATTTGAGTTGTCTTAAATTAGAAAAACTAAGTAAGATGGAAATTTTGCTTCTCAGTGCGGAAGGACAAAACAATATGGTTTGAAAATTCCATGTCACTGCTTTCCTCCTCTCTGGCATAGATCAGTTCGCATGTTCATAGTGCACAGCGTTTTTTTTTCTGAAATATGATGAGCAAACCTGGAGAAGCTTCACCCTTATGAACCTTTATAACGTTACATATTCTTAAACTCCGTATTTCTTTTAAGGCTTTTTTTGTTGCTTTTGAACATCTGTAGCATCTCTTAATGTCAAATCTAGCCTTTCTTTAACAACATAAGCAAACTGCTTTTATATTTAATGAACATTTCTGTTTAATTACATGTTAAATAACAGTAATAATAATAATATCAATAGTATTTTTTTTTTTATTAAAACAATGTGTTTAGATACATGTTTGGTTGTGAAAGTGCAAAGCCATAAACTAGATTAGTGGCCTGTTAAATAGTTAAAATGTAGGTTGGCCTTAAAGTTGAAAATAAAGTAATTTAGCCTGTCCTTCTAAAGAATTCAGTTAAATCCCACAGTTGAATCATAAGAAACATTTTAAGGTTGCCTATGTTACATATAAACACTGCCATATGTTTCATCTGGTTATTGTGCTTATGGAAGTTAGCTTTTAACAAGCATGTAATGTATACATTTAAATTAGGTGGTCTTTTTTTAAAACTCATATCTCTTTAGGCCTAAACTGGCAGTGCCAATACCACACATTCAGACACAGTAATAGATGGTGTTATTTGTACTATACAGGGAGTTCGGAATTATTAGGCAAATGAGTATTTTGTCCACATCATCCTCTTTATGCATGTTGTCTTACTCCAAGCTGTATAGGCTCGAAAGCCTACTACCAATTAAGCATATTAGGTGATGTGCATCTCTGTAATGAGAAGGGGTGTGGTCTAATGACATCAACACCCTATATCAGGTGTGCATAATTATTAGGCAACGTCCTTTCCTTTGGCAAAATGGGTCAAAAGAAGGACTTGACAGGCTCAGAAAAGTCAAAAATAGTGAGATATCTTGCAGAGGGATGCAGCAGTCTCAAAATTGCAAAGCTTCTGAAGCGTGATCATCGAACAATCAAGCGTTTCATTCAAAATAGTCAACAGGGTCGCAAGAAGCGTGTGGAAAAACCAAGGCGCAAAATAACTGCCCATGAACTGAGAAAAGTCAAGCGTGCAGCTGCCAAGATGCCACTTGCCACCAGTTTGGCCATATTTCAGAGCTGCAACATCACTGGAGTGCCCAAAAGCACAAGGTGTGCAATACTCAGAGACATGGCCAAGGTAAGAAAGGCTGAAAGACGACCACCACTGAACAAGACACACAAGCTGAAACGTCAAGACTGGGCCAAGAAATATCTCAAGACTGGTTTTTCTAAGGTTTTATGGACTGATGAAATGAGAGTGAGTCTTGATGGGCCAGATGGATGGGCCCGTGGCTGGATTGGTAAAGGGCAGAGAGCTCCAGTCCGACTCAGACGCCAGCAAGGTGGAGGTGGAGTACTGGTTTGGGCTGGTATCATCAAAGATGAGCTTGTGGGGCCTTTTCGGGTTGAGGATGGAGTCAAGCTCAACTCCCAGTCCTACTGCCAGTTTCTGGAAGACACCTTCTTCAAGCAGTGGTACAGGAAGAAGTCTGCATCCTTCAAGAAAAACATGATTTTCATGCAGGACAATGCTCCATCACACGCGTCCAAGTACTCCACAGCGTGGCTGGCAAGAAAGGGTATAAAAGAAGAAAAACTAATGACATGGCCTCCTTGTTCACCTGTGGTCCATCATCAAATGTGAGATTTACAAGGAGGGAAAACAGTACACCTCTCTGAACAGTGTCTGGGAGGCTGTGGTTGCTGCTGCACGCAATGTTGATGGTGAACAGATCAAAACACTGACAGAATCCATGGATGGCAGGCTTTTGAGTGTCCTTGCAAAGAAAGGTGGCTATATTGGTCGCTGATTTGTTTTTGTTTTGTTTTTGAATGTCAGAAATGTATATTTGTGAATGTGGAGATGTTATATTGGTTTCACTGGTAAAAATAAATAATTGAAATGGGTATATATTTGTTTTTTGTTAAGTTGCCTAATAATTATGCACAGTAATAGTCACCTGCACACACAGATATCCCCCTAAAATAGCTAAAACTAAAAACAAACTACAAACGACTTCCAAAAACATTCAGCTTTGATATTAATGAGTTTTTTGGGTTCATTGAGAACATGGTTGTTGTTCAATAATAAAATTATTCTTCAAAAATACAACTTGCCTAATAATTCTGCACTCCCTGTTGGTGCTAGTCTAATTTGCTAGTATGAGGTCTACATTGACCTTGTGTGTTGTAAGTTATAACGACTGACACAGTCATTAAGGATCAAAACAGCTTCCCGTCTTCTGTTATTAGACTTGAGATATGACTGCTGTCTGCTGTTTTTGATGACTCCAGTAAATTGTACAGACATGCTGTGTAAGTGAATACAAACAACTGCAGTTTGGTATGCATTTTTTTGAAAGACCAATGTACTGCATTATTTTAAGGAAATGGACAATTACTGTGTAATACATTACTGACCACAACAGAATAATAATTTATTGTTGTTTTTCTCTTATCATCATTTTAATCCCCACGTTTTCCTCTGCTCAAATGCGTTAATTGTGGACTGAACATAAATGAGTACCCTCACATTGACTACACGCAGCCACATTTAAACCTCTCATATTTTCTTTACCAGCTCTGTTTTGTCAGATTTTTGTGTTTAAGTATCTTTCCATTTTCATGGGATTTCGTACTCTACTTTGTATGCTGTATTTTTCAAAACAAAGTTTAAAAACTAGGCAAAAGCACAGAAATTGATTATTTGTCCCAAACAGACTTGAGGCTGTAATTGCTGCCAAAGCGGTTTCAACAAATTATTGAGCCACGGCTGTAAATAATTATAGTTAAATAATTAAATATAGATAGAAGTTTGTTGTGTGTTTGTTTATGTCACATCTGCATGAAACAAACACAAATTAAAGAATTAAATTATTTAAAGAAAATGTTTTCAGCTCTTCCTCGTCTATCGGACACTATTCCCATACCTGAGAGTGTCCAGTCTCCAGCGTGGATCCTTCAGTTGAGACGAAAGGAGCTCCACTCCTGAGGGACCCGGATGATTGTAGCTCAGGTCCAGCTCTCTCAGATGGGAGGGGTTGGAGTTCAGAGCTGAAGCCAGAGAAGTACAGCCTTCCTCTGTAATTAGACAGCCTGATAGACTGCAGACAAAAGTAAACAAACAAAAAAAGAAAAAAACAATCCATCTGTGAATACTGCACGTAAGGATTGTTTTATTTGTTTTTCTTATCTCCAAATCCAGGGCCATCCATCCATTTGACTAGATAAGACTTGTTATGTAGTCAGATTATCAAGGGGTGGCTATAGCTCAGGAGGTAAAGCAGGTCATCTGCTGATTGGAAGGTTGGTGGTTCGGTCCCTGGCTCCCCCAGTCTGCATGCCCAATATCCTTCGGCAAGATACTAACCCCAATTTGCATCCATCAGAGTATGAATTTTAGTTGGAAAACAGTGCTTGGGTGAATGTGGGATGCTGTATAAAGCGCTATATAAAAGTTAGTCCATTTAACACTATTGTTTCAAGTTTAATTATCTAATTCTACTTTTTGGAAACACTAAGAACCACAATTTTAACCTGCAAAAGTAAATATGGTATTATTGTTTCTTTATGGCCTGATCATTCGGGAAATCATGAGAAAAGGATTTTTATAAACTCTGAATTTAAAAGGAAACTGCAGGTTTACGCAGCCACTCAGGGGCTCACTCAGTGAGCTAAATTTCCTGGCAGCCTACAGGTGTCTCGTTCACGAGTTCACTCTTGCTGTTCCTCTGTCCAAGGACGGTGCGGAGTGGCTGCTTGGCTCTCAGCACGGACCTTCGGGTCACATCCCTTGCTCAACCTGCTGTTGCAGGCTGTGTCCCCTGGTGTGTTGCCCGTGGTTCGCCGGTTAACGAGCCAGTCCGAACTCACTGTGTCTGAAACCTCAGCCAGCAAGTGACAGTTCTCCATCCTCCACCATCCTCTCCCTATCTAGTGTATTGCCCGCGTGTCATGGGTTTGCGCGGCCAGCCGGGGTCCCAGTCAGTGGTGAGCTACACTTCTGCTCCTGATGTCCCAGCTTCGGGCCCTGGGGATCAGCTGGAGGCCTTTGAGGACCCAGTGGCCGCTCTCAGGGCTTGCCCTCCCTCCGACTGCCCCCTGACTTTCAGCCACCTCCCGTGTCTGCAGACAGTGTGGGGCAGTTTCTCTGCTCTCGGGGTGGGCCTTTGGGTCGCATCCCGCAGGCTTTTCCCTGACGTTCCGATCAAACTATCACCGGTGTCACGTTTGCACAGCTGTTTTAACTAAGCCCGGGAAGAGTGCGGCTACATCTGCACCCTGTTCGCAGCTCAGACACAAGCATGCAACACTCATGTTGTGTGATTGTGTATGTGACAAATAAAGTTTGTTATAAGGCACAACTTGTTGTTGTGCCTTATGATCCGGTGCACCTTATTTATGAAAACAGACCCATTCAGTGACAGTGTGCCTTATAGTCCAGAAAATGGGGTAATAGAAGCTATTATGGGAGAAGTACGATCTCTTTTTCAATGCCTCTGTCTCTGTAATCTCACTGCAGCATTTTGGAGCAACTGAAAACTTCTGTGGGAGCATTTAGAAGATAATGATTACAGTCAAAGTCAAACCTCAAAGTAACAAATGCTCAAACTGTTTTTTCAGCATCACCCTGAGAAAAAAATCTTTTCAATTTTAGCAGGAATATTTTCAGAACAGTGAAGTACCTTTAGTGTTGAAGAGACAGATGAATAACTAAACATTTGACACTGAGCAGGAAAGTGGTGGTGACACAGCTGGAGAACCACAGACCATACTGCTACTGACATACTAAGAATTTAATTTGCTGGTGGTTCAAATGAAAGTGTGCTTTCAAAAGCAGATGTAAATCACAGTATAAAATAAGTCAATATGTAAAAGTTTGCAATTATTGCACTGAAAGGTTTAAGCAACACAAAACACCACATTGTGTTGTAACAGGAAGTAATACATTAACACAATGAAAGCAAAGATTACAGCACATATGTTATTAAATCTTGCTATTAAAAATTGCTTTGCGGCCCCAATTTATCTGAGGCAAAAAACATATAGATTCTCAAGGTGGGACACAAAGGTTGAAAGGAGTAACCAATTGATACGCATAGATTCCTATATAAAGACACAGAGGTCATCGGTTATGGTTAATGGCTATTTATCGGAAATTGATAAACCGGACTAAATTCTGCAAAAGACAAAAGAGCACTTTATCTGTTTCAACTTCATTGCCACAGGATCAGATATAGAAAATGTTTCCTTTATTATATTTAGTGCCTTGTTTTGTGTAATTTTTTACCTTTCAGAGCAATTTGTTTGTGTTATTGAATGTTTTTTTTATTTATTTTATCCATTTTTACAATTGATAGGTGCTGTTGATTTCTTTTTTCACTGCCCTAAGGTTTTGTCAATACACAGGTTATGCTTTTATTTCTTGTGTTAAAAACATCAAGTTTACAGTAATGAAATGTTCTGTTATACAAGCATATACACAGGTTCATAGTCAATGATTTTTAAAAATGTGAAGATTAATAAATAAAATTTGTAAATGAGAGGCTAAGAGTCTTGGTCGTTGTGTCGTTGGGCAAGACACTTCACCTGTTGCCTACTGGTGGTGGTCAGAGGGCCAGGTGGCACCAGTGTCCGGTGTGGCACAGGGCGGCTGTGGCTACAATGTAGCTTGCCATCACCAGTGTGTGAATGTGTGTGTGAATGGGTGGATGACTGAATGTGTAAAGCTCTTTGGGGGCCTTAGGGACTGAGTAAAGCACTATACAAATACAGGCCATTTACCATTTACCAATTAATATAAATATGAATAATAGGTCAATTTGGAATTTAACAATGTTTTTCCTTGATCAATAATATAATCCAGATTATAAACATAAATTAATGAAAAAAGCTTTAATTCTTACCTGAGAGTTTTCAGTGAACAGCTTGGACTCTTCAATCCAGCAGATAGAAGCTTTACTCCTGAGTCACACAGGTCATTGTTACTCAGGTCTAGTTCTCCCAAACTAGAGGACTGGGAGCTGAGAACTGAGCACAGAGCTTCACAGCTTCTGTCTGTGAGGTTACAGCCAGACAGTCTGAAATTATATTTGTGATCAAATTAAATAACTTATTTTCAACTTGGAAAAAAGAAAGAAAACAGAACTTGCTTCAAAATATCACAGTTACACCACTGTATCTGTTAAGCAAGTGGAGATCTAGTACTTTTAGTGATTACAGATCAATACCCACTGACACAGGCATCTATACTTTCCTAATTAGAGTAGGAGTGATTGCTGTTGCTAGATACAGTTCGAAATAATCCTTAATTATCACATACTTAACCTTGATGAACACACCATTCATCCTCTGTTAAAAAACAAGTTGCCTTAGCTCTTTCCAGGAATTTTTTTTATAATTTTCTTTTTATTCATATTAGTTTTTGAAGAGTTAAAGAAAAACTCTGGTTCCATTTTGATAAAGATTAAATACACAAATGTTTTAGAAATGCTAAGACTTTCTGTTGCTATAAACCGTACTTGCATAAACATTTCAACGTGTATATAGATGCATACATACAGAGCTTTGTTGGAGACTTTGACCACTGGCAGCAGCCTCAGAAGAGCCTCCTCTGAAACGTATTTCTTCAGGTCAAACACATCCAGATCTTTTTCTGATGACAGTAAGATGAAGACCAGAGCTGACCACTGAGCAGGAGAAAGTTTATTTTGGGAAAGTCTTCCTGATTTGAGCGACTGTTGGATCTCTTCAACTAGAGAACAATCATTCAGTTCATTCAAACAGTGGAACAGATTGATGCTTTTCTCGGCAGACAGATTCTCACTGAGCTTCTTCTTGATGTACTGAACTGTTTCCTGTTTGTTACTTCGTGTCTCTGTCAGAAGGCCTCGTAGGAGAGTCTGATTGGTCTGCAATGAAAGACCCAGGAGGAAGCGGAGGAACAAGTCCAGGTGTCCATTTGGACTCTGTAAGGCCTTGTCCACAGCACTCTGGTAGAAGTGTCTCCCTGCAGATTCTTCTCTTCTTTCAGACATCTGGGATGTAATTACTTGTTCTACCAGCAGATTGACTCCAGAGTTGATGAAGGTCAGATGGACATGAAGAGCAGCCAGAAACTCCTGAACACTCAGATGGATAAAGCAGAACACCTTGTCCTGGTAAAGTCCTCTCTCCTCTTTAAAGATTTGTGTGAACACTCCTGAGTACACCGAGGCTGCTCTGATATCGATGCCACACTCTATCAGGTCTGATTCATAGAAAATCAGGTTTCCTTTCTGCAAGTGATCAAAAGCCAGTTTTCCCAGAGACACAATCATCTTCTTGCTCTCTGGACTCCAGTGTGGATCTGTCTCAGCTCCTCCATCATACTTGACCTTCTTCACTTTGGCCTGAACCACCAGGAAGTGGATGTACATCTCAGTCAGGGTCTTGGGCAGCTGTCCTCCCTCTCTGGTTTTCAGCACATCCTCCACAACTGTAGCAGTGATCCAGCAGAAGACTGGGATGTGGCACATGATGTGAAGGCTTCGTGAGGTCTTAATGTGGGAGATGATGGTGCTGATCTGCTTCTTATCTGTGAATCTCTTCCTGAAGTACTCCACCTTCTGTGGGTCAGTGAACCCTCTGACCTCTGTTACCCTGCCAAGACATTCAGGAGGGATCTGATTGGCTGCTGCAGGGCGGGGGGTTATCCAGAGACGAGCAGAGGGAAGCAGTTTCCCCCTGATGAGGTTTATCAGCAGCACATCCACTGAGGAGGACTTTCTAGGGTCAGTTAGGATTGTAGTTTTGTGGAAGTCCAGAGGAAGTCGACACTCATCCAGACCATCAAAGATGAACACAACCTGGAAGTCTTCAAAGCTGCAGATTCCTGCTTCTTTGGTTTCAGTAAAGAAGTGATGAACAAGTTCCACCAAGCTGAACTTTTCCTCTTTCAGCACATTCAGCTCTCTGAAAGTGAATGGAAATATGAACTCGATGTGCTGGTTGGCTTTGTCTTCAGCCCAGTCGAGGGTGTATTTCTGTGTTAAGACAGTTTTCCCTATGCCAGCCACTCCCTTTGTCAGCACTGTTCTGATTGGTTTATGTCTTTCACGTGAGTCTTTAAAGATGTCTTCTTGTCTGATTATTGCTTCTAGAGTGTCTGGTTTCCTGGATGTTGTTTCAATCTGTCTGACCTCATGTTCATCGCTGACATCTACAGTCCGTCCCTCTGTGATGTAGAGCTCTGTGTAGATCTGATTCAGAAGGGTTTGGTCTCCTGCTTTAGCGATCCCCTCAAACACACATTGGAACTTCTTCTTCATGTTAGATTTAAATTCATGTTGATGCCGCTGGAAGTTCCGAGTGCAGGTTCCTGAGTGACACACACACACACAAAATCAATGATTCATCACATATGTTGAATGTATTTTTTTCTATTACTTGAAATATTGTTGAATGTTTTAGCATGTTTTTTTAGAATGTTTTTTTATTTAGAGAAAAATTCTCACCTCTCAGCAAACACTCAGCGAACTTAATCTGCTTCATTCTCTTCAGGAAGTCCACTGTAATCATCACAAAAGCTTCTCTTCTGCTCGTACTGTGTTCTTCATCCACACTCTGTAATACAGCCTCATCCTCACATTGACTCTTAAAACATTCTAGGTCATCTGGACTCAGACCTGTCTTGATGTTCTTCAGCTCGTTCCTCACAAAAGAGATTATTTGGTCCTCCAACGTCTGGAACAAAATATTTTATGAAATACCCCAAAACTGTTTCTAGGAATCAGTTTAATTAGGCTCAACATACACAAAACCTCAATGAAATTCAAACCCTTGTTCTCTAAAAGAAGTGGGGCAAGGCAAAATCCACAGTTTCTGAGAATATTTTCCATATATCTATCCCTTTATATTGCTCTTAAATCTTAATGTTGTCACAAAGTTATGTCTCATGTTGTTCTTAAGAACACGTCTCTCTACATCTGCAGCTAATTCTGGATATTATGGAGCCTTTATCCAATCTGGTGAAGCCAGAAATTTTCCACCTCAGTGTTACTGCGCCGTGCAGTGTAATACCTTTATGCCCTTTTCAGTAGTATAATTTTTATGATCCCACAGCATGTGGCAGATAATCCATATAGTACATTGTATGACCATACATTGTTATTCGGAGATGAGGAGATGTTTCTCTTGATAGAGCACTAAACTTTGAAATACTTATCAGTATTATTACTTGGTCATCATATTTCCAGCTACATAAAATTAGTTATCATTCCCCACAGATAACAGTACTGCTATTCTTGTACAAGCTCTGGTTATATTCCATATGGATTATTATAATTTTATCCTGTCTAGATTACCACACAAATATCTCCATAGACTTCAGCTGGTGCAAAGTTCAGCTGCTTGTGTCATTAATCGAACCCATTACTACTGCTCTTCAACCACTTCACTGGTTTCCTGTGAAATATCACATTGATTTTAGATTCTGCTTCTTACTTCAAAATATCTCCATAAAGTCACACCTCCATATCTGATCTTCAGCACATCTCCACTCCTTCCCGTACTCTGACGTCATCCTCCTCTGCTACTGTTATTTTCCCATCTGCTCAAATTACCCTCCAGTACTTTCAGCTGAGTGTGCACTGGAACTTTCTTTCACACCACTTTCACAACATTACACACATATTTTTAAACTTTCCTTTTCTGATTCATTTTATGCAGTATTCACTACAATACTACCCAATACTATGTAGTATTATGTAGTATGTTCTCTTTCAAGTGGTATTAGCCATACTGTGATTTTATTATTTAACTGCTTCTAAGGTATACTCAATTCTTGAAAGGCGCTTCTAAATAAAATGTTATTTTATTCCATTTATTTATTTTTTTGGCCTGCCCAGCTGCCAAAGTGTACCGTTTGTTACTCCCTTCTTTTCTCCTTCCCCTCCCCCCCTCTAACAATACTACTGACCGGCATCCCTCACCCTTCCCCCGGCGAATACTTCCGTCTCTTCTTTCCATGTTTTGTGCTGAGTGTCATAGGGAAGGCAACAAATGCTGACAATAACATGTTCTTGATTCAAATGAAACAAACTCATCTCGACCTATCGTGAAGTGCACCAGAGAGACCGCCAAGACATGCAAGTCCTCATGAAACAGGAAAATAGTAAGTAATATTTGTAGATCGTACACATAATATGGGAAATCCATGCTGCTGAAGTAATGAACGAAGCCAACTGGTAACCTCATGAGCTGTCCTGGTCCACGCTGTGATAGTTACATGCAGGAGACGATTTAGTTAGAGCTTTGAACACAGAATGACCGCAAACCAAAACTATAATATTAAGAGATAAATCTGTCCCACTTGATATGACGTTATTAGATTAATATGCAAAAAAAGTACGACTATTTCTTTGTTATGCTCGTTAAAAGAATTTGATGCATAATACAATTGTCTAACAGTTTATTTTGTTAGATGATAATTATCGACGTAGAAACTCTCTAACAGGTCTTTATAGAGAGTGATGAGGAAGACGACTAATTTCCACCACTGATCCTCATTACGCGAGTGTTATTTTATGTTATGTCTCGTAATTTTGATCATCTAGGAACAGTACCGCCACATTTTAACCGGAGAATGGAAATGTTCAGGAGCAGCAGGGAAATGGTTATGGAAAGCCAACTGATCCATTAAAAATCAGTGCCGTTGCCAGAGAGAAATGCCCAGTTATTTCCACTCGAAGTCAGCCTATTTGGTGCGTTATCTCAGATCAAGAATGATGAAATTCTTACAACATATTTTATATCCCAAGTATAATATGTCCTGTGAAAACGAAACTTACAGTTTTTCTCAGTCGCTTTGGTGCGTTTCTCAGATCAGAATTGAAATTCTCATAACTATTAGTTCAACCTCCACAACACTCAGTCATTTGTGCACATCATAGTAGCAATTTCTCCTCTCTCTGAACAAACTGCAAATGATTTTGGACATGAATCAGTTGCTTCCATACATTTCCCTGCTGCTTTCTGACATTTCCATTTGCTTATGTCATGTCAGTCAAAAGTAATCATACCTATGGATGCTGAATAGTCGTTCCCAATAAAACTAATAGTCATACATCCATTGCTTAAGTCATCACACACAAAATTGTTGAACTAGTTATCACATGCCAAATATTGGCCATCTGTCAAGCAAATCCTATACCTTTCTGTATCATTTTTCCTGGAAATGTCTCCGAAATTGAACAATTGATCTCAGGTGAATTACAGCTGTCACTCATGAGGAGGCGTGTACCATTTCTACACTTCTGTGACACAAAATGGAAGGTCAGCACCGTGGAAGAGGGGTGAGGATGCGGGGAGGAAGGGGAAGGGGAAGAGGGAGAAGAGGCAGATATAGGCGGATTCCTAATGAAATAAGGGCTACAATTGTGGACCATGTTGTCAATCACGGCCTCACCATGGAGGAGGCTGGTCGAAGGGTGCAACCCAATATTGGAAGAACTACTGTCAGTTCAATCATTCAAACATTCCGTAGGGAAAACAGGTATGCAAACAGTAATACACTGTACTGTACTGTGCCATCTCAGACAACGGCGTCCTCACCCATGTCCCCCTTCTTGGTCCATACAATACCCAACATCTCCTGACATTTTTAGACACTCTTTACAGGGACCTAGTCCCTGAGAATGAGAGAGGTGGAGGCCAACTCAGCAAGTATGTTGTTGTCTGGGATAATGTCCGTTTTCACCACTCCCATCAGGTCAGAGAGTGGTTTGCAGCACATGACAGAATTCTGGTTGAATATCTCCCTCCATATTCCCCATTCCTTAATCCAATAGAGGAGTTTTTCTCTGCCTGGAGGTGGAAAGTTTATGACCGGCATCCACATGAGCAAATGGCCCTGCTAGCAGCCATGGATGCAGCATGTGACGACATCACAGCAGGGTCCTGCAGAGGATGGATTCGCCACTCCAGGAGATACTTTCCTCGCTGCATTGCGAGGGATAACATCTGTTGTGATGTAGATGAAAATATGTGGCCAGACAGACAGGAACGTCTGGATGTGCCAGAATGATTTACTGTACTGTTACATGTGCTGTTTATTGTTCACATTAGTGCACAGCTCTACCAAATGGGTGATTTTATGTTTACATGTATTCTACAGTGAACAAGTGACTGTAGCATATTTTTCTTTTGCACAATTCTGTAGGATTACAAACACTTCTACACAATGGAAATGTGAAACGTACGTATTCAGTGTCTCAGTTACTCCCAAGACTCCCATAACATCTACAGTGACTTTACTGCACATTTCAGATGGCTGTACAGGTAGGCCATAGTGCTGTCGTCAGCATTTTCAGGTGTCACCAATTGTTTTTGCAATGGGAAACACTGAAATTATAAACTGTCATAGTGGAAACATGACAATGCCATTTGACTATCTTGTTCATAAAGATGGTGTCAAGACTTTTCATTTTGATGGCACTGACAGTTTCATTGACATGGATACTTGCTTTTGAGGTATGGATAATCAATTCTGTGCATGTGACGTGCTTTTGCAGGCTATCCACTAGGTTTTGCAGTTTGCACTAATTGTTTTGGGAAATGCACTAACTGCTGTGCAAATGTTAATGGTGTTCTGAGAAACGCACCAAAGCGACTGAGAAAAACTGTAAACAGAGCTGGCTGCTCTTTTCGCTATTTTCACTAATTCATCCAGCTGAATGGTGATCATTTCGTGTCGGATGGGCCATAATGTTTGTTTGGGGGTTGTTGTTTTTTTTGCCTCTGGTCAGTTACAGATATTTCAAAATATTAACAAGTCAACTGCTTGCTTTTATTTATATATGTAAATCTTTATCTCTTATATCCATAGATAGATAGATAGATAGATAGATAGATAGATAGATAGATAGAGTAAGATAGATAGATAGATAGATAGATAGATAGACAGATAGATAGATAGATAGATAGATAGATAGATAGATAGATAGATAGATAGATAGATAGATAGATAGATAGAGACCAAATAAGGCAGTTACTTTCTGCTTTAGTTTATGTTTGAATTAAATGTTTTTTCACTTTGTGTTTGCTGAAGTTGAATGAATTGAATGCCCTCTTCTTTAGACTTGTCAGACCCACAGCTGGGTTCAGGTCCAGGTTGGTTCCTGTGAATAAAGATGGAGCAGTGATGTGAGTGCTGAGTTGTGACATGAAGAAGAGTCATGGACAGTTAGAGATGGTCATCTCACCTCTGAGCTTTGGTCTGGCTCTCATATTCCCCACACAGAGTGGAGTTAGAGGGAGGGACTCCCTCCTCTCTGTCCTCACACCGATCCATGCTGCTGAATTCACATCCACATCAGCTCACACACACTTTCTACCTTCACCTGCAGAGGAAACACAAATCATTCATGTGCACATCAACAGAAATCCTCCTTTCGATCAGCTGCTGCGGTAAAAATAGGTCAAAATAAACTTTACCGTACTCCACCATATACAGTAACGTATACAGAGAGACGAGACGACGAGGCTCCAATTACAGCAGTGCAAGTAAACAATAAATATAAGAAGAGTAAGAAAATAAATATATACTAGGAGTGAAGGGATCAATAACAATTTGTAATTTACAGTTTGATGATTTAAAGTCTCTCACACACAACCTGTCGACAGGAAAGGGTGCTGGCTGCTTCCAAATAGAGCACATTTCATTCATCCAAGCCCATTATGTATTCATGATTTGAATCCTGGGTTGTGCGAAATCCCAGACATAAACCCTAGACAAAGCAAATCTGTGAACTAAGGTGTAGGTCTATTAGGTTATGTTGTGGTGATCCTCAGGTTGGGGGATTTGTGTTCATACTGGAGTGCAAAATTAAAACCAATGTTCAAAGCCATCAGGTGCTCGGTTTAGAGAAAAGAGGAGGAGGAGAAATGAGCAAAAGAAACCGGGAAGCTGATGTGTCACAGGAAGATGGCCACAGGCAGGAATGATTTCCTGTGTCGTTCAGTGGTGCTCTTTGGTAATCTGTCTCTCACTGAGTGTGCTCCTGTGAGTAGCCAGTATGTCATGGAGTGGGTGGGAGGTATTATCCATGATTGTCCTTATCTTGGACAACATCTGCCACTCAGACACCACCCTAACAGAGTCCAGGGGTGTTCGCCCAGGGCACCAAACAGGATAGGACCGCCACTGCCTGTACCAACACAGAGCAGCAACCTGAACACTACTCAAATTCAAATTCAAATTTTATTTGTCACACACACACAACCATACACAGTATGACATGGGGGTGAAATGCTTGTAGCTGTACAATGCCCGACCATTAAATGACAGAAAAAAGTTTTACAGTATTAGTCATACAATTTACAGGTTACTACAAAATTTACAAATTAACTTAGAAATGGAGAGAGATCTTTTTAAGATGACTGCGTATATTAGACAGACTTGGCTTTTTTGTTGTAATTTTATTTTGTTTGTCTGGAACAGGTCTCTCTTGCAAATGAGACATTGGGTCTCAATGAGACTATGTGTATAAATAAAGGTTAAAAAATAGACTTCAGGCATCAGTTTGTACAGACACAGTAAAAAACCTGTTAGCAGAGGTTTCATTCATATGATTTTGGGATTTTGTAAATGTGACACAGCTCAACTCCATGGCAGCTCCAACTGGTCATTTACATGTGTCTGCTAATGACAAGAAAATTTAAAATAGAGAAGTACATAGCAGTTAAAACTGGTGCCATGATGGTTCGATTCCTGGCTACTCAAGGTCAAGCCAAGTATCCTTCAATATATAATGCCAATAATACATACAGAGAAAAACCCAACAATCATATGACCCCCTATGAGCAAGCACTTTGGCGACAGTGGGAAGGAAAAACTCCCTTTTAACAGGAAGAAACCTCCGGCAGAACCAGGCTCAGGGAGGGGCGGGGCCATCTGCTGCGACCGGTTGGGGTGAGAGAAGGAAGACAGGATAAAAGACATGCTGTGGAAGAGAGACAGAGGTTAATAACAGATATGATTCAATGCAGAGAGGTCTTTAACACATAGTGAGTGAGAAAGGTGACTGGAAAGGAAAAACTCAATGCATCATGGGAATCCCCCAGGCAGCCTACATCTATTGCAGCATAACTAAGGGAGGATTCAGGGTCACCTGGTCCAGCCCTAACTATATGCTTTAGCAAAAAGGAAAGTTTTAAGCCTAATCTTGAAAGTAGAGATAGTGTCTGTCTCCGAAGTCTCTAATAGGCTGATAGACTACAAGGTTTCAAGAAGAGGGGCCTGATATAAACTTGTATGTAGGCTAGATTTTAATCATACTTGCTAGGATTCATAAACAGAGAATATGCTCTCTCTTTCTAGTCCCTGTCAGGACTCTTGCTGCAGCATTTTGGATTAGCTGAAGGCTTTTCAGGAGTTTTTTGGACATCCTGATAATAATGAATTACAGTAGTCCAGCCTGGAAGTAATAAATGCATGAACTAGTTTTTCAGCGTCACTCTGAGACAGGATATTTCTAATTTTAGAGATGTTGCGCAAATGGAAGAAGCAGTCTTACATATTTGTTTAATATGTGCGTTGAAGGACATGTCCTGGTCAAAAATGACTCCAAGGTTCCTCACAGCGTTACTGGAGGCCAAGGTAATGCCATCCAGAGTAAGAATCTGGTTAGATACCATATTTCTAAGATTTTCAGGGCCGAGTACAATAACCTCAGTTTTATCTGAATTAAGAAGCAGAAAGTTAGCGGCCATCCAGGTCTTTATGTCTTTAAGACATTCCTGCAGTTTAACTAATTGGTGTGTGTTATCTGGCTTCATGGACAGATAGAGCTGGGTGTCATCTGCATAGCAGTGAAAATGTATGCTATGTCTTCTAATGATGCTGCCTAAGGGAAGCATGTATAATGTAAACAGAATTGGTCCTAGCACTGAACCCTGTGGAACTCCATAATTAACCTCAGTGTGTGAAGAGGACTCTCCATTTACATGCACAAACTGGAGTCTATTAGATAGATATGATACAAACCACTGCAGTGCAGTACCTGTAATACCTACAGCATGTTCTAATCGCTCTAATAGGATATTATGGTCGACAGTATCGAATGCTGCACTGAGGTCTAGCAGGACAAGCACAGAGATGAGTCCACTGTCAGAGGCCATAAGAAGATCATTTGTAACCTTCACTAAAGCTGTTTCTGTGCTGTGATGAGCTCTGAAACCTGACTGAAACTCTTCAAATAAACCATTCCTCTGCAGATGATCTGTGTTAAGAAATAAATATATATTCTTAATGCTTATTTGCTGATTAGATTGTTTTATAAGTGGCCCAGACTTGGGTGTAAAACTAGGTCGCAGGCTGACAGGAAACTGCATGCTTTTGCAAATATGAGCTGCAGCAGAAAGTGAAACTAAGTAGAGTGTTTGATCGAACTTAAAGTGTGCGTGACGTGTAGAGGAAGTATATAATATCAGACTGCCGCTGCTGCTCAGACTTGGCTGCTCTCTGTGTGCTCAGGTCTCCATATCCGGAATATGTAAAATATAAAGATCTTTTTTGAGCTTTGACCACTTTGAAGTCCGAGTCTTTCTTGGTGTTAAGAATCAAAGAACGATTTAATATCTGTTAGCTGTTTGACAACTACTCTTTCAAGGATTGTTTGAGTATAAGGAAGTTGGAGTTTTTGAGTAAAGGTTTAACTACAGCCAGCTTGAAGGCCTGTGGTACATAGCGATCTATTAGAGATAGGTTGATCATATTTAAGATCGAAGAATTAATTAATGGCAGGACTTCTTTGAGCAGTTTTGTAGGAATGGGGTCTAAAAGACACGTTGATGGTTTGGAGGAAGTAATTATTGAAGTTAACTCAGAAAGATCAATTGGAGAAAAAGAGTCTAACTTAACATCAATGGTACTAAGAGTAGCTGTAGATAATATTACATCTGTGGGATGATTACTGGTAATTTTTTCTCTAATGATAAAAATTTTATTTGTGAAGAAGTTCATGAAGTCATTACTAGTTAACGTTAAAGGGATGGTTGGCTCAAAAGAGCTCTGACTTTTTGTCAGCCTGGCTACAGTAGCTGAAGAGAAACCTGGGGTTGTTCTTATTTTCTTCAATCAGTGATGAATAGTAAGATGTTCTGGCTTTGCGGAGGGCTTTCTTATAAAGCAGCAAACTATTTCTCCAGGCTAAATGATGATCCTCTAAATTTGTGACACGCCATTTCCTCTCCAGCTTACGAGTCATCTGCTTTAGGCTACGTGTTTGAGAATTATACCACGGAGTCAAGTACTTCTGATTTGAGGCCTTAGTTTTCACAGGAGCTACAGTATCCAGAGTCGTACGTAGTGAGGAGTAAAATTATTAAGCACTAGAATTCCTTTCAAGTAAAGCTCATCGCTCTGCACTACATTTAAAACAACAACGGCTGCGCACGCCGGAGTGCCCAGAAGAAAATGCTTCATCATCAAGGGCATGCCGTGAGGACACTTCAGGAGGTGAACACAGGAGGCATAGGACAGATCAATCCCTGCCGGGATCCTGAAGCTCCTGACCACTAGCACCGGTTACGGAGATCTTCACACTTCCTGGCAAGCTGTGGTTCACGATGCTTAAAAGTCATTATTGTCCCTGTTCCAAAGAAACAACAGCCCGCTTGCCACAATGACTACCGTCCAGTAGCACTGACTTCAATTGTGATGAAGTGTTTTGAAAGACTGATGAGAGATCACATCACTTCTTCACTTCCTGCCACCATCGACTCACTTCAGTTTGCTTACCGGACTAATCGTTCCACAGACGATGCCATATCTCACCTGCTCCACACATCCCTGAGTCACCTGGACACTGGCAGAGGGAATTATGTTAGGATGCTGTTCGTGGACTACAGTTCAGCATTCAACACAATAATTCCCTCTAAGCTTTTCACCAAGTTGACGGATCTAGGACTCAGCTCATCACTGTGTCAGTGGATCCTCAACTTCCTCACAGACAGACCCCAATCAGTGAGGGTGGGAAAACAAGTCTCCCCCTCCATCTCACTCAGCACTGGAGTGCCTCAGGGCTGTGTTTTAAGCCCCCTGCTGTACTCACTGTACACTTATGACTGTGTAGCCACATCACGACACCACCTCCATTGTCAAGTTTGCTGACGACACTGTGTTGTGGGCCTGATCTCCGACAACATCGAGACGGCCTACCTGGAGGAGATTAGGAACCTGGAGACCTGGTGCCAGGAGAATAACCTCCTCCTAAACATCAGCAAGACTAAGGAGCTGATCGTGGACTTCACTACAAAGCAGGCGAGGAATTACAAACCCCTCATCATCAGTGGCACGCCAGTGGAGAGAGTGGACAGTTTCCGATACCTGGGTGTCCACATCACTCAGGACCTGTCATGGTCCTGTCACATCAACACCCTGGTTAAGAAAGCCCGTCAGCGTCTCTTCTTCCTCAGAAGACTTAGAGACTTCCATCTGCCACTGAAGGTGCTCAAGAACTTCTACTCCTGCACCATCGAGAGCGTCCTGACGGCAAACATCTGCACCTGGTTTGGGAACAGCACCAAGCAGGACAGACGAGATCTGCAAAGAGTGGTGCGCTCAGCCGAACGCATCATTCAATCAGAGACTCTCACACACATCACATCACCACACGCACCACCACACATTTCCTATAATTTATAATCTTTATAATCTCTTTCTGCTATTTGCACATTTTTTACTGTAA